>NC_043766.1:34379857-34600617 GCF_902148845.1 Salarias fasciatus
CTTCTTGTCTCAATTCAGATGGACTGTGGCGCTCTGAGGGCGTGTCAGAGCTGAACATGGACTTTGACTACTGGACTGGGAGTTGTGAAGCTGAGACGGCGTCCTCACATCAAGCAGAGACAGACAGAAGGACCGAGGAGGGACGGAGAGCAGCTTCTTCTCTCCTACAGCGTCTGGAAGAAGATGTGAAGAGAGTTCAGCAGGTGAGAATCTCTGTCAGCTCACAACAGAGCTTTCACCACGCCGTCTTCCACTGGATTCCACTGTGTGGCTGCTGGATGTGTGTGTGTGTGTGTGTGTGTGTGTGTGTGTGTGTGTGTGTGTGTGTGTGTGTGTGTGTGTGTTTCAAAGCACAACAATCTTTGACACACACATGTGGGACACATGCCAGCAACATCCTTCAAATGTGTGTGTCTCTCTACACTGTGACTGTGGAGGTCCTGGTGAGGAAATCAATTCATTTGAGGTAACACTTTTTATAATCATGATCAGTTTGTGCACTCACTCGTGTGTGTGTGTGTGTGTGTGTGTGTGTGTGTGTGTGTGTGTGTGTGTGTGTGTGTGTTGCTCAGGCTGAGACTGAAATGGTTCAGAGTGTCAGAGTTAAACAAGGTTAAATATTAACAAGAATGTTGAATTTATGGTGTTGATTAATCTTTATCTTTATGGTTTCACACACACAAGCACACATCCATCTGCCTGTTTCCATGTTTGAGCTCGTTGTCCTTCTGGAAGGTGAAGCTTTGCCACAGATTCACATCTTTTCAGACACTAACAGGTTTAAATCCAGCGTTGTCCACTATTCATGTCCATCAGGTCTGAGCGGCGTCCCTGTCCTCCCCGACAGCGTGCTGCGGAGTGTGTCGGTGTGTCCTCTGCTATGGACCAGTGTGAGGACGGACAGGGGGGAGGCCGTCCCTCTAAAAGGACTCTGAGTGGGGAACACCAGAAACAGACCAAAGCTAAACGGTCAGACTTCCATTTTTAACTGTCCTCCACTCTTCTGCACACCACGCTGTGTGTGTGTGTGTGTGTGTGTGTGTCCAAGAATGATCTTGATCTGAACTTTATTTTTTTGTTCTTCTCGTTCCCTCAAAATCTGAAAATGTTTCCTTGAAGGATGAGGCAGCGGAACAAAGCAGACTCTCCTGGATCTGGACCTGAGCCTAGACCTGGGCCTAAGCTTAGACCGAGACCTGGACATGGACCTGGGTCTAAACTTAGACCTAGACCTGCATCTAAACCTAGATCTGGACCTAAGCCTAAAGTAAAACCTGGTCCTGAAGCTGGACCTGAATGGATACCTGGTCCCAGCTGTGTGTCCATGAGGAGTGACTGGTCCCAGAACCTCAGTGTGGATTTCAGAGGATCCCCTTCCTTAAACTCTCCGTAGGTGTTCTCTCTTCTGGTCTCTGTGTTTTCCATCATTCTTTACTGAATGATTCACTGAACACGACGCCTCTCCTTCTATTTCTCTTCATCAGTATCAGACACATCCGGGCAGGACAGGATCAAACTCATCTGGACCCCATATTTGAGGTGAGAACAAGTCTCCATTCATCACTTTACCGTCACATCAATGGGACAGAAGAAGCTGAAACAGGAAACAGACTCTCAACTTCTTAGATCCATTCAGGTCCAGCGTGAAACAGTCCGACCTTCATCCAGCTTCCAGAGTTCACTTACGACTGAAGATGTCTCTGCTGGAGATCCCATATGAAGTGTGATCTGGCTTCACATGTTGTCTGTTCTGCTGCCTGCTAGCATTTAGCTGAAATAACAGCTTCAGCCACAACTGTAGTGACGACAGCAGAAACCTGAGCAGTAACGCTGGTTTCCATGCTGACAGTTGCATTAATCTTTATAACAACAGCTTTAATGGTGGCTGTAACCTCAGCAGCCGCAGCAACACTTTCAGTGATAATGCTAGCAGTAATTACAGCGATAACAGGAGAGTTTTGCCTAACATTAGCAGTCAGGGTAGCGGTGACCTTAGTGGTGACTGTAGCTGAAACAATAGCCTTAGCGCTAACATTAGCAGTCAGGGTAGCGGTGACCTTAGTGGTGACTGTAGCTGAAACAATAGCCTTAGCGCTAACATTAGCAGTCAGGGTAGCCGTAACCTTAGTGGTGACTGTAGCTGAAATAATAAAAGCATTCATGATTACAGCAGCTGTAGCTGTAACAGTAACCGTAGCAGAATGCTAACAGTCATGCTGATGTTTGTGGTCAGGGCAGCGGTAATATAGCAGGAGCTTTAGAAGTAGCAGTAGTGTTGGTAGCTGTGGTTCACAGTAGCTGTAGCGGTAACGGCAGTGTTCCTGGTAATGTTATCCACATGGGAAGCTGTAACATTAGCTTCAATGGAACAATATTGCTAATACAATATTGCTAATGACAGCTCCAGCAGTAACAGTAGCAGGAAAAGTAACAGTAATCCTAGCAGTAAGAGTAGCTTCAGTGCTAATGATAGCATCAATGGTTGTGGTAGCGCTAACAGTAGTGATATCGGTGGTGTTTGCAGTAACCATGGTGATAACCGTCGCCGTAATGCTGAGAGATTTCCACTCACATCTGGATCTATCTTTAGTCTCAGCTCAAAGTCAACTCCAGATGTTTCTCTGTTCCAGCTGCTGGAGGACAACATGCTGACATTCATGAAGGGGGAGCTGAAGAAGATGAAGAAGCTCCTGAGTCCAGATTACCCAGCATGCTCATGGAGTGTGCGGGAGGATGAGGATGAAGAGCAGAGGGGCAGCAGAGAATCATTTCTGATGTTCTCACTGGACTTCCTGAGGAGGATGAAGCAGGAGGAGCTGGCTCAGCGTCTGAGGAGCAGTACGAGGATTTGATCTCATCAAGCACTGAAATGTTTTCAACTTCAAAGGAAATCAATCAGAAAATGAGTCCTGTCTCAGAACACAGCTCATTTCCAGCTCATACACACTAAGAGAGTTCCTCAACTCTGCTCTCCGTGTCATGCAAGCATCAATCATTCCAGTAACAACTTCAATTAGATGTTCTAGTTCACAAAACTCTGAACTCAGCTGTCATTTGGAATGGGGTTGTTTTCTCCTGGGCTGCAGGGTCACTGTGTCACATCACAGAACAGTGCCAGAGATCCCAACACTGACCATGTTTACACATAAAATCTAGTCGTAGAATAGTGTTTGTTGAGAGCACAGAGTGGCTTCTCAGAATGGAAGTGATTTTGGAGCAAAAATCAAATTAAAAAGCATGATCAGAAGTGCTTTTTAATATGAGGCTGCATTAACTGACTCAGATTACAGATAGTCAATCATTGAAATGGAATTTTCATTTCCTTCTTTAGGTTTCACATTTTGTGAAAAAAACAAAAAATTAATTGTTTAATTATTAATTGGTAATTAATTGATTGGTCGTTTTCATGGCCGCCCTGTGAAAAGTGAATTAAAATTCAATTTGCCTTCGCCATCCGAAGTGGCACAGGAGGGTGAACACTCAGTCAGTGAACGCTCCACAATTCTCTCCTGTAAAATGAGAATCTGGGGCTCCAGTTCCAATTACATTTTTCTTTGTTTTTGGAATGGTGACACAACTATGAATGGCTTCATGTCTCTGGGATTTATGGCACCGACTTCACCGTTCTTCTCCTTTTGGCGTTCTCTCTTTTGAGAATTGTGGTTGTTACCTTATCTCAGGAAGAATTTCTCCTTTTGTTGGTTTTCCCAACATTCAATGTACCCAACAGTGTTTCTGGTTGCTTTGACCTCACTGGCATGTGCTTCAGTTCCCGAAAAGTTCCTCTTTTACCCCCTTTGCCATGATGATGAAAGGTGAGGAAAACACACCAATCTATCAAAAGGTGTTTTGTTGCCATATATAGTTGAGTTGAGTGAATGTGTGCTGGTTGGAGCTTCAGGGCTGAGTGTTCTAATCTAAGGTGCTGCAAATTCCCAAGAAAGACAAAACAAGAATGTACACTTCAAGACAGAGAAAACAAGAATACACGAGAAGCAGGGAATTTCCATGACAACACCTGCCTGAGATCAGAGGCATTTGGTCTCCACTGAGGAGCTGGATGGATTTGATGGAGGAGAAACATCTCCATCAACACACTTTCATCTTCACATTCAATATCAAATGCTTTCCACTGATTCATGGTTTCCTCTTTTCAGGAATTTCTGCTGGAGTCTGCCAACAGAAACTGAAATGTGGCCTGAAGAAGAGGTTCAAGTGTGTGTTTGAGGGGGTCTCTGAAGGAGGACAGTCCACTGAGCAGAACCAGATCTACTCAGAGCTCCACATCACAGTGGGAGGGACTGCAGAAGTCAGTGAGGAACATGAGGTCAGACAGGTTGAAACAGCATCCAGGAAACCAAACACAGAAGAAAGAAGCATCAGACCAGGAGACATCTTTAAAGACTCATCTGGAAGATCTCAACCAATCAGAACAGTGCTGACAAAGGGAGTGGCTGGCATTGGGAAAACAGTCCTGACACAGAAGTTCACTCTGGACTGGGCTGAAGACAAAGACAACCAGGACATCCACTTCATATTTCCATTCACCTTCAGAGAGCTGAATGTAGTGAAGGAGGACAAGTTCAGCTTGGTGGGACTTGTTCATCACTTCTTCAAAGAAACCAAAGAAGCAGGAATCTACAGCTTTGAAGAATTCCAGGTGATCTTCATCTTTGATGGTCTGGATGAGTGTCGATTCCCTCTGAACTTCCACCAGACTGAGACCCTGACTGATGTTACAGAGCCCACCTCAGTGGATGTTCTGCTGATAAACCTCATCAGGGGGAAACTGCTTCCCTCTGCTCACATCTGGATCACCACACGACGTGCAGCAGCCAATCAGATTCCTGCTGACTGTGTGGACAGGGTGACAGAGGTCCGAGGGTTTAACGACCCCCAGAAGGAGGAGTACTTCAGGAGGAGGTTCAGAGAGGAGGAGCAAGCCAGCAGGATCGTCTCCCACATCAAGAAATCACGAAGCCTCGACATCATGTGCCACATCCCGGTCTTCTGCTGGATCACTGCTGAAGTTCTGGAGGAGGAGTTGAAGAGCAGAGAGGGAGGAGAGCTGCCCAAGACCCTGACTGAGGTGTTCATCCACCACCTGGTGGTCCAGGTCAAAATGAACAAGGTCAGGTTTGATGGAGGAGCTGCTACAGATCCACACTGGAGTCCAGAGAGCAGAAAGGTAATGGAGGCTCTGGGAAAACTGGCTTTTGATCAGCTGCAGAAAGGAAACCCAATCTTCTATAAATCTGACTTGAAAGAGTGTGGCATCGACCTCAAAGCAGCCTCAGTGTACTCAGGAATGTTCCCACAGATCTTTAAAGAGGAAAAATTCCTGAACAAGGACAAATTGTTCTGCTTCACCCATTCGGGCCTTCAGGAGTTTCTGGCTGCTCTTCATGTCCATCAGACCTTCATCAAGTCTGGGATTGACCTACTGCAAGAGCAACAACAACAACCCTCCAGGGGGTCAAAAGCAATGAAGAAGAGGCCAAATATTCACTTTCTCCATCAGAGCGCTGTGAATGAGGCCTTGAAGAGTCCAAATGGACACCTGGACTTGTTCCTCCGCTTCCTCCTGGGTCTTTCACTGCAGACCAATCAGAGTCTCCTTCAAGGTCTCCTGACAAAGACACGAAGTAACTCAGAGGCCAGGCAGGACACATTATGGTACATCAAGGGGAAGCTGTTTGAGAGTGCATCTGTAGAAAGAAGCATCAATCTGTTCCACTGTCTGAATGAACTGAATGACGTTTCTGTGATGGAGGAGATTGAAGCGCACCTGAGATCAGCAAATCTCACCACATATCCGCTGTCTCCTGCTCTGTGGTCAGCTCTGGTCTACATCTTACTGTCATCTGAAGAAGATCTGAAGGAGTTTGACCCCAAGAAATATTCTGCTTCAGAGGAGGCTCTTCTGAAGCTGCTGCCAGTGGTCAAAGCCTCCAACAAAGCTCTGTATGTACTTTGTGAACTAATATGAAGACCTGAGTCCAGAACAAAGATTTAGCTGGTTTTCATTGTTGGTTCTTCTTCAGGTTGAGCTGCTGTGATCTGTCAGAGAGAAGCTGTAAAGCTCTGTCTTCAGTTCTCAGCTCTCAGTCCTCCAGTCTGACACATCTGGACCTGAGTAACAACGGCCTGAAAGATTCAGGAGTGAAGCTGATTTGTGCTGGACTGGAGAGTCCTCACTCTAAACTGGAAGCTCTCAGGTTCTGTTATCATCATTTTTAGGGACCGAGCCCGGAGGGCATGGTGGCCGCAGGCCACCATGCCCGGAGGGCAAGGTCTCTATTGTTATTCGTTCGTTTCTTATTAGGGACCGAGCCCCGGAGGGCAAGGTGGCCGCAGGCCACCTTGCCCGTAGGGCAAGGTCTCTATTGTTATTCGTTCGTTTATTGTCGTCGTTCTATATTATTAGGGACCGAGCCCCGGAGGGCAAGGTGGCCGCAGGCCACCTTGCCCGTAGGGCAAGGTCTCTATTGTTATTCGTTCGTTTATTATTCTACTCACCCGGTGTTTCAAGCCAAATTTGACCCCCTAAACATGCACGAAAACTCACCAAATTTGGCACGCACGTCATGACCGGCGAAAAATTTTATAAAATGGAAAAATTAACCCAATCTGCTCTCTAGCGCCACCTAGAAACAGTAAAATAGGCGCCACGGCCCGCAGGAATGTCGCAGAGAGATCAAACCTACGTTGACGCGTTCGTCTCATCGAGATCTACATTTCACACACTGACACACCTGACCTAAATCCAACAGGAAGTCCGCTATTTACCTTTCAAAGTAAAATTTTGATCAAAATCACACCTCACGAAAAAATTATCTCCTCCGAGACCGTTTGTCGTACAGACATAAGAGTAACGCGACGTGAAAGAAGACAAATTTCTCTACAAAAGTTGTGAACAACTTTGTCAAAAGTCTAACGGTGTGGATTTTATTAACGTTCAAAGTTGGAAGTCTGAAATCCTGCCTTGCTCCGGCCCTCTTCCGTTATAATGGGGAAAAAAGAAAAAAAGTCGCCTTTTTTCAGCACCTCGAACAAGTGGCGACTGCGGCTAAACCGTGACTCCTATCAACAAACCGAGCACATGGAAAGTTCCAGCAGGTTCTCCCGAACAAGATGATGTAACATAAGTGGGGAAAATATCATGTTATATGTATGTTTTCACAGGTAAGAAAAGGTGTGCGCTCTGCATTTTTTTTGTTCTCAGTTATAATGGAGCCGGATGGGGAAAAATCTCGCGGTTCTCACAAGCTGAGGCCTCTGAGGTCCAAACTAAACGTCTGACTGCTCTGAAAGCCTCACCAACTGAAAGAAAACAAATTTTCCTATCAAACGTGATATTTTTTGTTCAGTTAGGCCAAACAGCAAAGGAACAAGGAGCAGTTGTTTCCCAAACAGAAGCTTTGATTTTCTCCTCTCTCCACTCTAACTGAAATGACCATATATGGGCATCCAGTGCAGTTACACAGCTGACAGCAGCTGTCAATCAAACTCTGACACTCAGTGCCTTCATTCAGTGACTGTCAAAACCAGATGGCAAAAGCTAACTACTCCTTGTTAGTGGATGGGAGATGCTAACTACTCCATGTTAGTGGATGGGAGATGCTAACTACTCCATGTTAGTGGATGGGACATGCTAACTACTCCATGTTAGTGGATGGGAGATGCTAACTACTCCATGTTAGTGGATGGGAGATGTTAACTATTCCATGTTAGTGGATGACAGATGCTAAGAGCTTCATGTTAGTGGATGGGAGATGCTAACAACTCCATGTTAGTGGATGAAAGATGCTAACAGCTACTTGTTAGTGGATGGGATATGCTAACAAGTCCACTATTACAGATGCTAACAGCTACATGTTAGTGGATGGAACATGCTAACAACTCCATGCTAGTGGATGGGAGATGCTAGCTACTCCATGTTAGTGGATGGGAGACGCTGACTACTCCATGTTAGTGGATGGGAGATGCTAGCTACTCCATGTTAGTGGATGGGAGATGCTAACTACTCCATGTTAGTGGATGGGAGATGCTAGCTACTCCATGTTAGTGGATGGGAGATGCTAACTACTCCATGTTAGTGGATGGGAGACGCTAACTACTCCATGCTAGTGGATGGGAGACGCTGACTACTCCATGCTAGTGGATGGGAAATGCTAACTACTCCATGTTAGTGGATGGGAGATGCTAACTACTCCATGTTAGTGGACGGGAGATGCTAACAACTCCATGTTAGTGGATGAAAGATGCTAACAGCTACTTGTTAGTGGATGGGACATGCTAACAAGTCCACTATTACAGATGCTAACAGCTACATGTTAGTGGATGGGACATGCTAACAACTCCATGCTAGTGGATGGGAGATGCTAGCTACTCCATGTTAGTGGATGGGAGACGCTGACTACTCCATGTTAGTGGATGGGAGATGCTAGCTACTCCATGTTAGTGGATGGGAGATGCTAACTACTCCATGTTAGTGGATGGGAGATGCTAGCTACTCCATGTTAGTGGATGGGAGATGCTAACTACTCCATGTTAGTGGACGGGAGATGCTAACAGCTCCATGTTAGTGGATGAAAGATGCTAACAGCTACATGTTAGTGGGTGGACGTCTCAGTCGCTGGCCGGCGGGGAGGCTCGGTCCCGACCAATGCCGCTTGCGGCTTTAATTAGGGACCGAGCCCCGGAGGGCAAGGTGGCCGCAGGCCACCTTGCCCGTAGGGCAAGGTCTCTATTGTTATTCGTTCGTTTATTGTCGTCGTTCTATATTATTATTATACTAACGCCCAAAGAAACGCAAATTTGACCCACTAAACATGCACGAAAACTCACCAAATTTGGCACGCACATCATGACCGGCGAAAAATTTTATAAAATGGAAAAATTAACCCCAGCTGCTCTCTAGCGCCACCTAGAAACAGTAAAATTGTCACTACAGTCCGCAGGAATGTCGCAGAGAGATCAACCCAACGTTGACGCGTTCGTCTCATCAAGGTCTACATTTCACGCGCTGACACCCCTGACCTAAATCCAACAGGAAGTCTGCCATTTCCCTTTCAATGTAAAATTTTGATCAAAATCACTCCTCACGAAAAAATTATCTCCTCCGAGACCGTTTGTCGTGCAGACATAAGAGTCACGCGACGTGAAAGAGGACAAATTTCTCTACAAAAGTTGTGAACAACTTTGTCAAAAGTCTAACGGTGTGGATTTTATTAGCGTACAAAGTTGGAAGTCTGAAATCCTGCCTTGCTCCGGCCCTCATCCGTTATAATGGGGAAAAAAGGAAAAAAGTCGCCTTTTTTCAGCACCTCGAACAAGTGGCGACTGCGGCTAACCCGTGACTCCTATCAACAAACCGAGCACACGTAAAGTCTCAAAAGATTCTCCCGAACAAGATAATGCAACATAAGTGGGGAAAATTTCATGATTTATGTATGTTTTCACAGGTATAAGTTGGTGTGCGCTCTGCATTTTTTTCCCTCTCAGTTATAATGGAGCCGGATGGGGAAAAATCTCGCGCTTCTCCCAAGCTGAGGCCTCTACAGTCCAAACTAAAAGTCTGACTGCTCTGAAAGCCTCACCAACTGAAAGACAACAAATTTTCCTATCAAACGTGATATTTTTTGTTCAGTTATGCCAAACAGAAAAGGAACAAGGAGCAGTTGTTTCCCCAAAAAACACTTTTATTTTCTCCTCTCTCCACTCTAACTGAAATGACCATATATGGCCATGCGGTGCAGTTACACAGCTGACAGCAGCTGTCAATCAAACTGTGACACTCAGTGCCTTCATTCAGTGACTCTCAAAAGCAGATGGCTACAGCTAACTACTCCTTGTTAATGGATGGGAGATGCTAACTACTCCATGTTAGTGGATGGCAGATGCTAACTACACCATGTTAGTGGATGGAAGATGCTAACAACTCCATGTTAGTGGATGGGACATGCTAACGACTCCATGTTAGTGGATGGGATATGCTAACTACTCCATGTTAGTGGAAGGGAAATGCTAACAGCTCCATGTTAGTGGATGGGAGATGCTAAATACTCCATGTTAGTGGATGGGAGATGCTAACTCCTCCATGTTAGTGGATGGAAGATGCTAACTACTCCATGTTAGTGGATGGGAGATGCTAACTACTCCATGTTAGTGGATGGGAGATGCTAACTACTCCATGTTAGTGGATGGGAGATGCTAACTACTCCATGTTAGTGGATGGGAGATGCTAGCTACTCCATGTTAGTGGATGGGGGATGCTAACTACTCCATGTTAGTGGATGGGAGATGCTAACTACTCCATGTTAGTGGATGGGAGATGCTAGCAACTCCATGTCAGTGGATGGGGGATGCTAACTGCTCCATGTTAGTGGATGGGAGATGCTAGCTACTCCATGTTAGTGGATGGGACATGCTAACTACTCCATGTTAGTGGATGGGAGATGCTAACTACTCCATGTTAGTGGATGGGAGATGCTAATAACTCCATGTTAGTGGATGGGAGATGCTAACTGCTCCATGTTAGTGGATGGGAGATGCTAACTACTCAATGTTAGTGGATGGGAGACGCTAACTATTCCATGTCAGTGGATGGGAGATGCTAACTACTCCATGTTAGTGGATGGGAGATGCTAACACCTACATGTTAGTGGATGGGACATGCTAACAACTCCCATGATAGGGGTTGGACGTCTCAGTCGTGGGCTGGCGGGGAGGCTCGGTCCCGACCAATGCCGCTTGCGGCTTTAATTAGGGACCGAGCCCGGAGGGCATGGTGGCCGCAGGCCACCATGCCCGTAGGGCAAGGTCTCTATGTTATTCGTCGTTTCTTTTCTTAGCTATTATTATTATACTCCCCGCGCCTTTGACCTCAAATTTGACCCCCTAAACATGCACGAAAACTCACCAATTTGGCACGCACATCGTGACCGGCGAAAAATTTTATAAATACAAAAATAAAAACCATCAGCTCTCTAGCGCCACCTATATCCCCAAAAACGTCTAAAACAGTCGCTACGACCCGCAGGAATGTCGTAGAGAGATCAAACCAACACTCCACGCGTTCGTCTCATCATGATCTACATTTCACGTGCTGACACCCCTGGCCTAAATCCAACAGGAAGTCTCCTATTTCCCTTTCAAAGTAAAATTTTGCTCAAAATCACTCCTCACGAAAAAATTATCTCCTCCGAGACCGTTTGTCGTACAGATATAAGAGTCACGCGACGTGAAAGAGGACAAATTTCTCTACAAAAGTTGTGAACAACTTTGTCAAAAGTCTAACGGTGTGGATTTTATTAGCATTCAAAGTTGGAAGTCTGAAATCCTGCCTTTCTCCGGCCCTCATCCGTTATAATGGGTAAAAAGGAAAAAAATCGCCTTTTTTCAGCACCTTGAACAAGTGGCGACTGCGGCTAAACCGTAACTCCTATCAACAAAACCGAGCACACGAAAAGTTCCAGCAGGTTCTCCCGAACAAGATGATGTAACATAAGTGGGGAAAATTTCATGATATATGTATGTTTTCACAGGTATAAATTGGTGTGCACCTTGCATTTTTTTCGCTCTCAGTTATAATGGAGCCGGATGGGGAAAAACCTCGCGCTTCTCACAAGCTGAGGCCTCTGGGGTCCAAACTAAAAAGTCTGACTGCTCTGAAAGCCTCACCAACTGAAAGACAACAAATTTCCTATCAAACGTGATATTTTTTGTTCAGTTATGCCAAACAGCAAAGGAACAAGGAGCAGTTGTTTCCCCAAAAAAGACTTTTATTTTCTCCTCTCTCCACTCTAACTCACATTACCATATATGGGCATGCATTGCAGTTGCACAGCTGACAGCAGCTGTCAATCAAACTCTGACACTGATTGCCTTCATTCAGTGACTCTCAAAAGCAGATGGCAAAAGCTAACTACTCCTTGTTAGTGGATGATAGATGCTAACTACTCAATGTTAGTGGATGGAGATGCTAACTACTCCATGTTAGTGGATGGGACATGCTAACTACTCCATGTTAGTGGATGGAACATGCTAACTACTCCATGTTAGTGGATGACTGATGCCAACAGCTCCATGTTAGTGAATGGGAGATGCTAACTACTCCATGTTAGTGGATGGGAGACGCTAGCTATTCCATGTTAGTGGATGGGAGACGCTAGCTATTCCATGTTAGTGGATGGGAGATGCTAACTACTCCATGTTAGTGGATGGGAGATGCTAACTACTCCATGTTAGTGGATGGGAGATGCTAACAACTCATTGTTAGTGGATGGGAGATGCTAATTACTCAATGTTAGTGGATAGGAGATGCTAATTACTCAATGTTAGTGGATGGGAGATGCTAACAACTCCATGTTAGTGGATGGGAGATGCTAACTACTCAATGTTAGTGGATGGGAGATGCTAACTACTCCATGTTAGTGGATGGGAGATGCTAACAACTCCATGTTAGTGGATGGAACATGCTCACAACTCCATGTTAGTGGATGGAACATGCAAACAACTCAATGTTAGTGGATGGGAGACGCTAACTACTCCATGTTAGTGGATGGAGATGCTAACAACTCATTGTTAGTGGATGGGAGATGCTAATTACTCAATGTTAGTGGATGGGAGATGCTAACAACTCCATGTTAGTGGATGGGAGATGCTAACTACTCAATGTTAGTGGATGGGAGATGCTAACTACTCCATGTTAGTGGATGGGAGATGCTAACAACTCCATGTTAGTGGAATACAGATGCTAACAGCTCCTTGTTAGTGGACTGGGCAAGCTAACAACTCCATGTTAGTGGATGACAGATGCTAACAACTCCATGTTAGTGGATGGAACATGCTAACAACTCAATGTTAGTGGATGGGAGACGCTAACTACTCCATGTTATTGGGTGGGATATGCTAGCTACTCCATGTTAGTGGATGGGAGATGCTAACTCCTCCATGTTAGTGGATGGGAGATGCTAACAGCTCCATGTTAGTGGATGGGAGATGCTAACTACTCCATGTTAGTGGATGGGAGATGCTAACAACTCCAATGTAAGTGGATGGCAGACGCTAACTACTCAATGTTAGTGGATGGGAGATGCTGACGACTCCATGTTAGTGGATGAGACATGCTAACTATCATGTTAGTGGATGGCAGATGCTAACTACTCCCATGTTAGTGGATGGGATATGCTAACACTCCATGTTAGTGGATTACAGATGCTAACAGCTACATGTTAGTGGATGTGACAGCTAAACTCCCATGTTAGAGGGTGACGTCTCAGTCGTGGCCAGCGGGGAGGCTCGTCCCGACCATGCCGCTTGCGGCTTTAAATTATTATACTAACGCCCAAAGAACGCAAATTTGACCCACTAAACATGCACGAAAACTCACCAAATTTGGCACGCACATCATGCCGTCGAAAAATTTTATAAAATGGAAAAATTAACCCCATCTGCTCTCTAGCGCCACCTAGAAACAGTTAAATTGTCGCTACAGTCCGCAGGAAGTCGCAGAGAGATCAAAACCAACGTTGACGCGTTCGTCTCATCAAGGGCTACATTTCACGCGCTGAGACCCCTGACCTAAATCCAACAGGAAGTCTGCCATTTCCCTTTCAAAGTAAAATTTTGATCAAAATCACTCCTCACGAAAAAATTATCTCCTCCGAGACCGTTTGTCGTACAGACATAAGAGTCACGCGATGTGAAAGAGGAC
This sequence comes from Salarias fasciatus, assembly GCF_902148845.1. NCBI lineage: Eukaryota > Metazoa > Chordata > Actinopteri > Blenniiformes > Blenniidae > Salarias > Salarias fasciatus. The sequence continues at coordinate 34,393,578 of NC_043766.1, forward strand.
AAATTTCTCTACAAAAGTTGTGAACAACTTTGTCAAAAGTCTAACGGTGTGGATTTTATTAGCGTTCAAAGTTGGAAGTCTGAAATACTGCCTTTCTCCGGCCCTCATCCGTTATAATGGGGAAAAAAGGAAAAAAGTCGCCTTTTTCAGCACCTCCAACAAGTGGCGACTGAGGCTAAACCGTGACTCCTATCAACAAACCGAGCACACGCAAAGTTCCAGCAGGTTCTCCCGAACAAGATGATGTAACATAAGTGGGGAAAATTTCATGATTTATGTATGTTTTCACAGGTATAAGTTGGTGTGCGCTCTGCATTTTTTTTGCTCTCAGTTATAATGGAGCCGGAAGGGGGAAAATCTTGCGCTTCTCACAAGCTGAGGCCTCTGGGGTCCAAACTAAAAGTCTGACTGCTCTGAAAGCCTCACGAACTGAAAGATGACAAATTTTCCTATCAAACGTGATATTTTTTGTTCAGTTATGCCAAACAGCAAAGGAACAAGGAGCAGTTGTTTCCCCAAAAAAGACATTAATTTTCTCCTCTCTCCACTCCAACTGAAATGACCATATATGGGCATGCGGTGCAGTTACACAGCTGACAGCAGCTGTCAATCAAACTGTGACACTCAGTGCCTTCATTGAGTGACTCTTAAAAGCAGATGGCAAAAGCTAACTACTCCTTGTTAATGGATGGGAGATGCTAACTACTCCATGTTAGTGGATGGGAGATGCTAACAGCTCCATGTTAGTGGATGGGAGATGCTAACAACTCAATGTTAGTGGATGGGAGATGCTAACTACTCCTTGTTAATGGATGGGAGATGCTAACAACTCAATGTTAGTGGATGGGAGATGCTAACTACTCCATGTTAGTGGATGGGAGATGCTAACTACTCCATTTAGTGGATGGGAGATGCTAACAGCTACATGTTAGTGGATGGGAGATGCTACAGCTACATGTTATTGGATGACAGACGCTAACAGCTACATCTTAGACGAAGGGAGATGCTAACAACTTGCATGTTCATGGGGTGGACGTCTCAGTTGCGGGCCGGCCGGGAGGCCGGTCCCGACCAATGCGCTTGCGGCTTTAATTAGGGACCGAGCCCCGGAGGCAAGGTGGCCGCAGGGCCACCTTGCCGAGGGCAAGGTCTCTATTGTTATTCGTTCGTTTGTTCGTTCTCCTCCTATATTATTATTATTATACTAACGCCCAAATAAACGCGAATTTGACCCCCCTAAACTGCACGAAAACTCACCAAATTTGGCACGCACAATCGTGACCGGCCGAAAAATTTATAAAATCGAAAACGAAAACCATCAGCTCTCTAGCGCCACCTATATCCCTGAAAAACGTCTAAAAACAGTCGTCTACGGCCCGCAGGAATGTCGTAGAGAGATCAAACCAACACTCACGCGTTTCCGTCTCATCGAGATCTAAATTCACGCGCTCAGACCCCTGACCTAAATTAAACAGGAAGTCCGCTATTTCCCTTTCAAAGTAAAATTTTTGCTCAAAATCACTCCTCACGAAAAAATTATCTCCTCCGAGACCGTTTGTCGTACAGACATAAGAGTCACGCGACGTGAAAGAGGACAAATTTCTCTACAAAAGTTGTGAACAACTTTGTCAAAAGTCTAACGGTGTGGATTTTATTAGCGTTCAAAGTTGGAAGTCTGAAATCCTGCCTTGCTTCCGGCCCTCATCCGTTATAATGGGGAAAAAAAGGAAAAAAGTCGCCTTTTTCAGCACCTCGAACAAGTGGCTGACTGCGGCTAACCGTGACTCCTATCAACAAAACCGAGCACACGAAAAGTTCCAGCAGGTTCTCCCCGAACAAGATGATGTAACATAAGTGGGGAAAATTATCATGTATATGTAGGTTTCACAGGTAAGAAATTGGTGTGCGCCTCTGCATTTTTTTTGCTCTCAGTTATAATGGAGCGGATGGGGAAAAATCTCGCGCTTCTCACAAACTGAGGCCTCTGGGGTCCAAACTAAAAGTCGACTGCTCTGAAAGCCTCACCAACTGAAAGACAACAAATTTTCCTATCAAACGTGATATTTTTTGTTCAGTTATGCCAAACAGCAAAGGAACAAGGAGCAGTGTTTCCCCAAAAAAGCTTTTATTTCTCCTCTCTCCACTCTAACTCACATTACCATATATGGGCATGCATTGCAGTTACACAGCTGACAGCAGCTGTCAATCAAACTATGACACTGATTGCCTTCATTCAGTGACTCTCAGAGCAGATGGCAAAAGCTAACTACTCCTTGTTAGTGGATGGGCATGCTAACTACTCCATGTTGTGGATGGAACATGCTAACAACTCCATGTTAGTGGATGACTGATGCCACCAGCTCCATGTTAGTGGATGGGATGCTAACTACTCCATGTTAGTGGATGGGAACGCTCTACTCCATGTTAGTGGATGGGAGACGCTAGCTACTCCATGTTAGTGGATGGGAGATGCTAACTACTCCATGTTAGTGGATGGGAGATGCTAACTACTCCATGTTAGTGGATGGGAGATGCTAACAGCTCCATGTTAGTGGATGTGAGATGCTAACAACTCCATGTTAGTGGATGGCAGACGCTAACTACTCCATGTTAGTGGATGGAAGATGCTAACTACTCCTGTTAGTGGATGGAACATGCTAACAACTCCATGTTAGTGGATGACTGATGCCACCGCTCCATGTTAGTGGATGGGAGATGCTAACTACTCCATGTTAGTGGATGGGAGACGCTAGTACTCCATGTTAGTGGATGGGAGACGCTAGCTACTCCATGTTAGTGGATGGGAGATGCTAACTACTCCATGTTAGTGGATGGGAGATGCTAACTACTCCATGTTAGTGGATGGGAGATGCTAACAGCTCCATGTTAGTGGATGTGAGATGCTAACAACTCCATGTTAGTGGATGGCAGACGCTAACTACTACTCCATGTTAGTGGATGGGAGATGCTAACAATTCCATGTTAGTGGATGGAACAGCTAACAACTCTGTGTTAATGGAAGACAGATTCTAACAGCTTATGTCAGTGGGTGGACGTCTCAGTCGCTGGCCGGCGGGGAGGCTCGTCCCGACCAATGCCGCTTGCGGCTTTATTAGGGACCGAGCCCGGAGGGCATGGTGGCCTGCGGCCACCATGCCCGGAGGCAAGGTCTCTATTGTTCTTCGTTCGTTTGTCGTTCTCCTCCTCCTCCTCCTCGTTCTCTATTATTATACTAACGCCCAAATAACGCGAATTTGACCCCCTAAACATGCACGAAAACTCACCAAATTTGGCACGCAAATCATGACCGGCGAAAAATTTTATAAATGGAAAATTGGCCCCATCTGCTCTCTAGCGCCACCTAGATCCCAAAAAACGTCTAAAACGTCGCTACGGCCCGCAGGAATTGTCAGAGAAATCAAACCAACACTCATGCGTTCGTCTCATCAAGATCTACATTTCACGCGCTCACACCCCTGACCTAAATCCAACAGGAAGTCCGCTATTTTCCCTTTCAAAGTAAAATTTTGATCAAAATCACTCCTCACGAAAAAATTATCTCCTCCGAGACCGTTTGTCGCACACACATAAGAGTCACGCGACGTGAAAGAGGACAAATTTCTCTACAAAAGTTGTGAACAACTTTGTCAAAAGTCTAACGGTGTGGATTTTATTAGCGTTCAAAGTTGGAAGTCTGAAATCCTGCCTTGCTCCGGCCCTCATCCGTTATAATGGGGAAAAAAGGAAAAAAGTCGCCTTTTTTCAGCACCTCAAACAAGTGGCGACTGCGGCTAAACCGTGACTGCTATCAACAAACCGAGCACACGTAAAGTTCCAGCAGGTTCTCCTGAACAAGATGATGTAACATAAGTGGGGAAATATGATGATATATGCATGTTGACACAGGTAAGAATTGGGGTGCGCTCTGCATTTTTTTGCTCTCAGTTATAATGGAGCCGATGGGGAAAAATCTCGCCTTCTCACAAACTGAGGCCTCTGGGTCCAAACTAAAAGTCTCAATGCTCTGAAAGCCTCACCAACTGAAAGACAACTAATTTTCCTATCAAACGTGATTTTTTTGTTCAGTTTTGCCAAACAGAAAGGTACAAGGAGCAGTTGTTTCGCAGAAGGAAACTGTAATTTTCTCCTCTCTCCCACTCTAACTGAATGACCATATATGGACATGCAGAGCAGTTACACAGCTGACAGCAGCTGTCAATCAACTCTGACACTCATGACTTCATTCAGTGGCTGTGTCCGAATGTGCACCCTATGCCCTAACCCTCAATCACTACATAGTGCACTACATAGTGTTGACTACGTAGTGCACTACATAGTGCCCTGAATCTGTTGGCGATTCGGACACTCAGCTCCCTACTTTTTCCCTCAGCGCTGATCACGTGACCCTCGGCCAGTACGATGAAACTACACGCACCGGCTCGTTAAGACTTGATATTTTTAAATGTGCTCTTTCTGCATTTTACTTTCCTCGTCATGTTTCTAATCATTGAAGAAAAAAAATATATTACTTATATATAATACGTTTATGTTTTGTGTTTGCGCCACTCACCTGCTGCGGGAGTCTCATCCACCCGGCGAAATGGCCCCCACTGTCAAGTTTTCTGTGTTTTTGTGCACTTTAATTCAACTTTTACTGGCCAAAATGGCACAAATAAAGGAGAGGAAACGACTGAGAAGCCTTGAGGAGGAGACGGCGAGTGACAGTGGCTCTCATCGCTCATCTCGCACCACGTAAGAACATAACGCTAGTTAATTCCCTTTTATTGCAATTTTCACGCCATCTGCTGGGGAAAGTTAGCTAAAGGTATTATAGTCCTTATTTTTAATTGATTGCTTTTAAGCATTGGCAAATTAATCTCATTTATCAATGGGAATCACTGCAGGACTTGATCTCGTCCATATACCATTTCAGCTATTTACAGTAACTACCCAAAAACCAGCTATTCAACATGTAAACACTTTTAAGTCCATTTGGTATTAGCTGAATGCTACAATGAATTGGCAAACTAAATGAAATGACCATATACTTGAGGAAACAAGTTTTTCATTGACAACATCCTTTCTGACTCCCTGTGTTAACTATATGCATAATTATGATAACAGGAATACATATGGGAAGGAATAAATCCTCTGAAAATCCAGATACAACCTGTGAATAAAGCATTTACCCTTAATAACATGAGAAGTCACCAACCTTGTGTTTTAGTTTTTATTAAGGCAACAACAAAAGAAAGACATACAATATTGAAGTGCAAAAGATAAACCTACAAAACAAGAATATAGAACCACTTTCCACAGCTTTAAACTCCCAGAAATGCTACCATGAGAAGTTGCATTTTCAGGAGCTTAAAGCTGTGCAAAGTGGTTCTAGATTATTCACACAACAAACAAGCGACCTGTTTTTCCCCCCCAGACACCACCGCACTTTATTGTGTGGTCAACAGAAACGTTCCCCTGTTGGCCGGGTACTTCGATGGCCACTCAGAGCTCCGGCCAGACTTCTGGCTACACCGCACCACCATCTCCAGTGCTGGGGGAGGCACCTGGACACCCTGGTGTTCTTCTTCTGGCTGGCTGAGGATACGGAGGCGCCTGATCTCCTTTCCTCCTGCAGAAGAGCTGGAAGAGATCTCTGCTGGTTTCCAGCAGTCGGCTGATCTGCCTCTTTTCGGAGGGTCGTGGGAAGCATCGACGGCTGCCACGTCAGGAAAGCCCCATGCAGAACACGCACAGTGTTATTTTAACCACAAGATGTTCCACTTGGTGCAGTTTCAGGCGGTGTGTGATCACCGAGGAAGATTTCTAGACGTCTTTGCTGGTTACCCTGGCTCGGTCCACGACTCCCGTGTGTTGAGGAACAGCCCCATCTACACCGAGCAGCTGCATCCTCCCGCCGGCTTCATCCTCCTCGGTGATGGGGGGTACCTCCGCCTGTCACGGCCCATCACCGCCCTGACGCCGTACAGGCAGCCTGTGAGGAATCCTGTTGAGGCCAGGTTCAACGGTCTGTGGTGGAGAGAGCGTTCGGAGTCATGAAGGCCAGGTGGCGGGCCATATTAAGGCACTGGAGGTTCAACCCACCTTTGCTGTGAAGGTCATCGCCTGCTGCGCTGTCCTGCACAACCTCTGCCTTCACCACGGGGCCTGTTGGAGCCGGAGCCAGTCCAGGAGCCAGAGACAGAGGCTGTCCACCGGCCAGACAGAGGCTGTCCACCAGAGCCAGAGACAGAGGCTGTCCACCAGGAGCCAGAGACAGAGGCTGTCCACCAGGAGCCAGAGACAGAGGCTGTCCACCAGGAGCAGGACGACCAGGGCCAGCAGAGCGGGGAGTCACTGCAGGCAGCCATGGCAGCGGGGGTCAGGCATCAGGCACTGCTGGACCACAATTACTGACTCTACTGGTGTCATTTTGTTCATGTTTGTTCTAAAATAAATGTTCATATGTACAGCAACAGTTTAATATAATGTAAATAGTTTGTGTAAATAGTTCATTTAATTGTCTATCCTGAAACATAACTATATAATTTTTCTTTAATAATCATCCTTGTTTTTATTTGATTTCTTTATTATTACATTGTTGATTTGGGAACTTTCAACTGTGAACTTAAATAACACACAAAACAAACTCAATTAATTTTGCCCACAATTTTTTCAAGCAGTTAACAGTCTCTCCTCTTCCCCCTTGACCTCTTGCCTGCAGTCTCTATACAATCACACAACACAACCACACAGTTTTATGCAATAGCACACGAATTGGCGTTAAAATAGTTATAGTTCCACAATCACATACAACCACGCAATATTCTGTAACAGAACACAAACGTGCACAATAGAAATAGTATAATAAGCTTACTCCCAGCCGGCGGCCGAGGCCAATCTCTTCCCACTGAAGGCTACTACAGCACCGGAGCCGCACCAGCCGCTCCACTCCTCGTCTGTCCCTTGAAAGACACAACACGTAATATACACACTCAGATATAAGCCCCTGGGTGTCACTACACCCGACATATTATCAGATGAACTGTTAATCATTAAGTATTTACGTTAGAAAACGCCGAAGATATCGATGCACTGTAGCTAACACAGGCTAAATATTAGCGCCGGCTAACTTTCAACTTACTGGGTCAAATATACGTTCAGTGGCCGAAACTTTACATATCTTTAACCTTTACCGTGTTTAACTTATTCATGCCCAGCAAATTCACAACATTGTAATGAATACTTACATTTATGTGTCACAGCTCCGGCTCCCGGCTCGCGCTGCTGCTGAGAGGCTGCTCTTACGTCATTTGCTGGAGACTCGCAATGCACGATGGGTAATATCGAGCCGTCTAGGGAGCATCGATGCTCACTACTTTTCAAGATGCATTGTGGGAAATTTCTAGTGCCCTACTTTTTTGTTATCTGGACATTCGGACACCCCTAAAATGGCGTCTTCACTATGTAGTGCCCTATGTAGGGAATAGGGTGCACATTCGGACACAGCCAGTGACTCAGGAAAGCATGGCAAAAGCTAACTACTCCTTGTTAATGGATGGAGATGCTAACGACTCCATGTTAGTGGATGGAACATGCTAACAACTCCATGTTAGTGGATGACTGAAGCCACCAGCTCCATGTCAATGGATGGAACATGCTAAGAACTCCATGTTAGTGGATGGGAGATGCTAACTACTCCATGTTAGTGGATAGGAGATGCGAGCTACTCCATGTTAGTGGATGGGAGATGCTAACTACTCCATGTTAGTGGATGGGAGATGCTAACTACTCCATGTTAGTGGATGGGAGATGCTAGCTACTCCATGTTAGTGGATGGGAGATGCTAACGACTCCATGTTAGTGGATGGAACATGCTAACAACTCCATGTTAGTGGATGACTGAAGCCACCAGCTCCATGTTAATGGATGGAACATGCTAAGAACTCCATGTTAGTGGATGGGAGATGCTAACTACTCCATGTTAGTGGATAGGAGATGCGAGCTACTCCATGTTAGTGGATGGGAGATGCTAACTACTCCATGTTAGTGGATGGGAGATGCTAACTACTCCATGTTAGTGGATGGGAGATGCTAGCTACTCCATGTTAGTGGATGGGAGATGCTAACTACTCCATGTTAGTGGATGGCAGATGCTAGCTACTCCATGTTAGTGGATGGGAGATGCTAACTACTCCATGTTAGTGGATGGGAGATGCTAACTACTCCATGTTAGTGGATGGAAATGCTAACTACTCCATGTTAGTGATGGGAGATGCTACTACCCATGTTAGTGGATGGGAGATGCTAACTCCTGCTTGTTAGTGGATGACAGATGCGAGCTACTCCATGTTAGTGGATGGGAGATGCTAACTACTCCATGTTAGTGGATGGGAGATGCGAGCTACTCCATGTTAGGGGATGGGAGATGCTAACTACTCCATGTTAGTGGATGGGAGATGCAACTACTCCATGTTAGTGGATGGGAGATGCTAACTACTCCCATGTTAGTGGATGGGAGATGCTAGCTACTCCATGTTAGTGGTGGGATGCTAACTACTCCATGTTAGTGGATGGGAGATGCTAGCTACTCCATGTTAGTGGATGGGAGATGCTAACTACTCCATGTTAGTGGATGGGAGATGCTAACGACTCCATGTTAGTGGATGGGATGCTAACCATGTTAGTGGATGGGAGATGCTAACAGCTCCATGTTAGCGGATGGGGATGCTAACAGCTCCATGTTAGTGGATAGTAGATGCTAACAGCTACATGTTAGTGGATGGGAGATACTAACAGCTACATGTTAGTGGATGACAGATGCTAACAGCTACATCTTAGACAAAGGGAGATGCTAACAACTTGCATGTTCCTGGGTGGACGTCTCAGTCGCAGGCCGGCGGGGAGGCTCGGTCCCCCAATGCCGCTTGCGGCTTTAATTATTATTCTTACGCCCTCCTGTTGACCCCAAATTTGACCCCCTAAACATGCACGAAAACTCACCAAATTTGGCACACACATCCGGATCGGCGAAAAATTCGATAAATGGAAAGAAAAACAGCATCTGCTCTATAGCGCCACCTACATCCCGAAAACGTCTAAAACAGTCGCTACGGCCCGCAGGAATGGCGTAGAGAGATCAAACCAACACTCACGCATTTGTCTCATCAAGATCTACATTTCACGCGCTCACCCCCCTGACCTAATCCAACAGGAAGTCCGCTATTTCCCTTTCAAAGTAATTTTGATCAAAATCACTCCTCACGAAAAAATTATCTCCTCCGAGACCGTTTGTCGTGCAGACATAAGAGTCACACGACGTGAAAGAGGACAATTTTCCTACAAAAGTTGTGAACAACTTTGTCAAAAGTCCACGGTGTGGATTTTTTAGCGTTCAAAGTTGGAAGTCTGAAATCCTGCCTTGCTCCGGCCCTCATCCGTTATAATGGGGAAAAAAGGAAAAAAGTCGCCTTTTTTCAGCACCTCGAACAAGTGGCGACTGCGGCTAAACCGTGACTCCTATCAACAAACCGAGCACACGTAAAGTTCCAGCAGGTTCTCCTGAACAATGATGTAACATAAGTGGGGAAAATATCATGTATCTGTAAGTTTACACAGGTAAGAAAAGGTGTGCGCTCTGCATTTTTTTTGCTCTCAGTTATAATGGAGCCGGATGGGGAAAAATCTCGCGCTTCTCACAAACTGAGGCCTCTGCGGTCCAAACTAAAAGTCGAATGCTCTGAAAGCCTCACCAACTGAAAGACAACTAATTTTCCTATCAAACGTGATATTTTTGTTCAGTTTTGCCAAACAGGAAAGGTACAAGGAGCAGTTGTTTCGCAGAAGGAAACTGTAATTTTCTCCTCTCTCCACTCTAACTGAAATTACCATATGGGCATGCAGAGCAGTTACACAGCTGACAGCAGCTGTCAATCAAACTCTGACACTCAATGACTTCATTCAGTGACTCAGGAAGCAGATGGCAAAAGCTAACTACTCCTTGTTAATGGATGGGAGATGCTAACTCCATGTTAGTGGATGGAACATGCTAACAACTCCATGTTAGTGGATGACTGAAGCCACCAGCTCCATGTTAATGGATGGAACATGCTAAGAACTCCATGTTAGTGGATGGGAGATGCTAACTCCTCCATGTAAGTGGATGGCAGATGCTAACTACTCAATGTTAGTGGATGGGACATGCTAACTACTCAATGTTAGTGGATGGGAGATGCTAACTACTCAATGTTAGTGGATGGGAGATGCTAACTCCTCCATGTTAGTGGATGGAAGATGCTAACAACTCCATGTTAGTGGATGGGAGATGCTAACTACTCCATGTTAGTGGATGGGAGATGCTAACTACTCCATGTTAGTGGATGGGAGATGATAACTACTCCATGTTAGTGGATGGGAGATGCTAACAATTTCATGTTAGTGGATGGGAGATGCTAACTACTCCATGTTAGTGGATGGAAGATGCTAACTACTCCATGTTAGTAGATGGAAGATGCTAACTTCTCCGTTAGTGGATGGAGATGCTAACTACTCCATGTTAGTGGATGGGAGATGCTAACTACTCCATGTTAGTGGATAGGAGATATAATACAACTACTCCATGTTAGTGGATGGGAGATGCTAACAATTTCATGTTAGTGGATGGGAGATGCTAACAACTCCATGTTAGTGGATGACAGATGCTAACAGCTACTTGTTAGTGGATGGGACATGCTAAAAAGTCCACTATTACAGATGCTAACAGCTACATGTTAGTGGGTGGACGTCTCAGTCGCTGGCCGGCGGGAGGCTCGGTCCCGACCAATGCCGCTTGCGGCTTTAATTTATCCACCAGTCTCTTTTCTCCTCTTCACAGTAGTGGTACTTTATTGTAATTTTCTACTTGTTGTTTTTTTAATACTGTTGCTGTTGCTTATGACTGTTCCTGGTTTGACTGTCCTGTAAGCTACTTTGTTTGGCCATAGCCATCAATGTAGACTGGACCAGGATCATGTGTTTGCCCTTTCTGAAGATCAGCACAGTGTCTTTTGTTGTTTAGCAGGAGATTGTTGGTGGAGCACCAGTCAGTTTGATGTTTCACCTTCACCTGTATTGCTGTCTTGTCACCATTAATTGTCAGACCCACAACTGTTGCTCTGTCAGTAAACTCTATGATGGTCTAGACCTATGGGTGGGTCAACAGTAATGGGTGGAGAGAGTGAACAGGAGGGACGCGCCACACATCCTTGTTGAACTGTGGTGTTTAAGGTGAGGGTTGAGGACGAGTCCTTGCCTCGCCTCAGAATCTACAGCTGGCTTGTCAGAAAATCCAACACAGAGTTTCAGATGGTTGAGTTGACACTGAAGCTGTGGAGCTTTCACATCAGGCTATGGAGGGTTACAGAATTGAAGACTGAGCTGTCCAGGAAGTGCAGGAAGAGCATCCTGACATCAGTGATAGGCTTTTCAAGATGCTCCAGGATGATGTGGAAGAAGGGCTGAATCCAACCTCTTGATCAGTTTTCCCTAGATGCTGGTTCAGTATGACGGGTACGGTGTGCTGGATATAGCTTAGAGTCCGTCTCTCAAAACATTGGTCATGACTGCTGTGAGCTTAATGAGGCAGTAGTCATTCAGCATAATTCTGGTTTTATCTGACTTGAGTCTCTTCAGTGCCGTTAGCACTCAGATCTTTACAACAACTACAGCAATTCAGTTTGTCAGTACAATCCTTCATCCTAGCATGAAGAATAAACTCGGGTATGGATCGCCCTCTGAAATCAACACTTGCTGGTAGCCGTAACCTTAGTGGTGACTGTAGCTGAAATAATAAAAGCATTCATGATTACAGCAGCTGTAGCTGTAACAGTAACCGTAGCAGAATGCTAACAGTCATGCTGATGTTTGTGGTCAGGGCAGCGGTAATATAGCAGGAGCTTTAGAAGTAGCAGTAGTGTTGGTAGCTATGGTTCACAGTAGCTGTAGTGGTAACGGCAGTGTTCCTGGTAATGTTATCCACATGGGAAGCTGTAACATTAGCTTCAATGGAACAATATTGCTAATACAATATTGCTAATGACAGCTCCAGCAGTAACAGTAGCAGGAAAAGTAACAGTAATCCTAGCAGTAACAGTAGCTTCAGTGCTAATGATAGCATCAATGGTTGTGGTAGCGCTAACAGTAGTGATATCGGTGGTGTTTGCAGTAACCATGGTGATAACCGTCGCCGTAATGCTGAGAGATTTCCACTCACATCTGGATCTATCTTTAGTCTCAGCTCAAAGTCAACTCCAGATGTTTCTCTGTTCCAGCTGCTGGAGGACAACATGCTGACTTTCATGAAGGGGGAGCTGAAGAAGATGAAGAAGCTCCTGAGTCCAGATTACCCAGCATGCTCATGGAGTGAGCGGGAGGATGAGGATGAAGAGCAGAGGGGCAGCAGAGATCATTTCTGATGTTCACACTGGACTTCCTGAGGAGGATGAAGCAGGAGGAGCTGGCTCAGCGTCTGAGGAGCAGTACGAGGATTTGATCTCATCAAGCACTGAAATGTTTTCAACTTCAAAGGAAATCAATCAGAAAATGAGTCCTGTCTCAGAACACAGCTCATTTCCAGCTCATACACACTAAGAGAGTTCCTCAACTCTGCTCTCCGTGTCATGCAAGCATCAATCATTCCAGTAACAACTTCAATTAGATGTTCTAGTTCACAAAACTCTGAACTCAGCTGTCATTTGGAATGGGGTTGTTTTCTTCTGGGCTGCAGGGTCACTGTGTCACATCACAGAACAGTGCCAGAGATCCCAACACTGACCATGTTTACACATAAAATCTAGTCGTAGAATAGTGTTTGTTGAGAGCACAGAGTGGCTTCTCAGAATGGAAGTGATTTTGGAGCAAAAATCAAATTAAAAAGCATGATCAGAAATGCTTTTTAATATGAGGCTGCATTAACTGACTCAGATTACAGATAGTCAATCATTGAAATGGAATTTTCATTTCCTTCTTTAGGTTTCACATTTTGTGAAAAAACAAAAAATTAATTGTTTAATTATTAATTGGTAATTAATTGATTGGTCGTTTTCATGGCCGCCCTGTGAAAAGTGAATTAAAATTCAATTTGCCTTCGCCATCCGAAGTGGCACAGGAGGGTGAACACTCAGTCAGTGAACGCTCCACAATTCTCTCCTGTAAAATGAGAATCTGGGGCTCCAGTTCCAATTACATTTTTCTTTGTTTTTGGAATGGTGACACAAGTATGAATGGCTTCATGTCTCTGGGATTTATGGCACCGACTTCACCGTTCTTCTCCTTTTGGCGTTCTCTCTTTTGAGAATTATGGTTGTTACCTTATCTCAGGAAGAATTCTCCTTTTGTTGGTTTTCCCAACATTCAATGTACCCAACAGTGTTTCTGGTTGCTTTGACCTCACTGGCATGTGCTTCAGTTCCCGAAAAGTTCCTCTTTTACCCCCTTTGCCATGATGATGAAAGGTGAGGAAAACACACCAATCTATCAAAAGGTGTTTCGTTGCCATATATAGTTGAGTTGAGTGTATGTGTGCTTGTTGGAGCTTCAGGGCTGAGTGTTCTAATCTAAGGTGCTGCAAATTCCCAAGAAAGACAAAACAAGAATGTACACTTCAAGACAGAGAAAACAAGAATACACGAGAAGCAGGGAATTTCCATGACAACACCTGCCTGAGATCAGAGGCATTTGGTCTCCACTGAGGAGCTGGATGGATTTGATGGAGGAGAAACATCTCCATCAACACACTTTCATCTTCACATTCAATATCAAATGCTTTCCACTGATTCATGGTTTCCTCTTTTCAGGAATTTCTGCTGGAGTCTGCCAACAGAAACTGAAATGTGGCCTGAGAAGAGGTTCAAGTGTGTGTTGAGGGGGTCTCTGAAGGAGGACAGTCCACTGAGCAGAACCAGATCTACTCAGAGCTCCACATCACAGTGGGAGGGACTGCAGAGTCATGAGGAACACGAGGTCAGACAGGTTGAAACAGCATCCAGGAAAACCAACAGAAGAAAGAAGCATCAGCCAGGAGACATATTTAAAGACTCATCTGGAAGTCTAAACCAATCAGAAGAGTGCTGACAAAGGGAGTGGCTGGCATTGGGAAAACAGTCCTGACACAGAAGTTCACTCTGGACTGGGCTGAAGACAAAGCCAACCAGGACATCCACTTCATATTTCCATTCACCTTCAGAGAGCTGAATGTAGTGAAGGAGGACAAGTTCAGCTTGGTGGGACTTGTTCATCACTTCTTCAAAGAAACCAAAGAAGCAGGAATCTACAGCTTTGAAGAATTCCAGGTGATCTTCATCTTTGATGGTCTGGATGAGTGTCGACTCCCTCTGAACTTCCACCAGACTGAGATCCTGACTGATGTTACAGAGTCCACCTCAGTGGATGTTCTGCTGATAAACCTCTTCAGGGGGAAACTGCTTCCCTCTGCTCGCCTCTGGATCACCACACGACCTGCAGCAGCCAATCAGATCCCTGCTGACTGTGTGGACAGGGTGACAGAGGTCCGAGGGTTCACGACCCCCAGAAGGAGGAGTACTTCAGGAGGAGGTTCAAGAGGAGGAGCAGCCCGCAGGATCATCTCCCACATCAAGAAATCCGAAGCCTCACATCATGTGCCACATCCGGTCTTCTGCTGGATCACTGCTGAAGTTCTGGAGGAAGAGTTGAAGAGCAGAGAGGGAGGAGAGCTGCCCAAGACCCTGACTGAGGTTTCATCCACCACCTGGTGGTCCAGGTCAAAATGAACAAGGTCAGGTTTGATGGAGGAGCTGCTACAGATCCACACTGGAGTCCAGAGAGCAGAAAGGTAATGGAGGCTCTGGGAAAACTGGCTTTTGATCAGCTGCAGAAAGGAAACCCAATCTTCTATAAATGACTTGAAAGAGTGTGGTATGACCTCAAAGCAGCCTCATGTACTCAGGAATGTTCCCACAGATCTTTAAAGAGGAAAAAGTCCTGAACAAGGACAAATTGTTCTGCTTCACCCATTCGGGCCTTCAGGAGTTTCTGGCTGCTCTTCATGTCCATCAGACCTTCATCAAGTCTGGGATTGACCTACTGCAAGAGCAACAACAACCCTCCAGGGGGTCGAAAGCAATGAAGAAGAGGCCAAAATTCACTTTCTCCATCAGAGCGCTGTGAATGAGGCCTTGAAGAGTCCAAATGGACACCTGGACTTGTTCCTCCGCTTCCTCCTGGGTCTTTCACTGCAGACCAATCAGAGTCTCCTTCAAGGTCTCCTGACAAAGACACGAAGTAACTCAGAGGCCAGGCAGGACACATTATGGTACATCAAGGGGAAGCTGTTTGAGAGTGCATCTGTAGAAAGAAGCATCAATCTGTTCCACTGTCTGAATGAACTGGAATGGACTTTCTGTGATGGAGGAGATTGAAGCGGCACCTGAGATCAGAAAATCTCACCACAGATCCGCTGTCTCCTGCTCTGTGGTCAGCTCTGGTCTACATCTTACTGTCATCTGAAGAAGATCTGAAGGAGTTTGACCCCAAGAAATATTCTGCTTCAGAGGAGGCTCTTCTGAAGCTGCTGCCAGTGGTCAAAGCCTCCAACAAAGCTCTGTATGTACTTTGTGAACTAATATGAAGACCTGAGTCCAGAACAAAGATTTAGCTGGTTTTCATTGTTGGTTCTTCTTCAGGTTGAGCTGCTGTGATCTGTCAGAGAGAAGCTGTAAAGCTCTGTCTTCAGTTCTCAGCTCTCAGTCCTCCAGTCTGACACATCTGGACCTGAGTAACAACGGCCTGAAGGATTCAGGAGTGAAGCTGATTTGTGCTGGACTGGAGAGTCCTCACTCTAAACTGGAAGCTCTCAGGTTCTGTTATCATCATTTCTTATCCACCAGTCTCTTTTCTCCTCTTCACAGTAGTGGTACTTTATTGTAATTTTCTACTTGTTTTTTTTTTAATACTGTTGCTGTTTGCTTATGACTGTTCCTGGTTTGACTGTCCTGTAAGCTACTTTGTTTGGCCATAGCCATCAATGTAGACTGGACCAGGATCAGTGTGTTTGCCCTTTCTGAAGATCAGCACAGTGTCTTTTGTGTGTTTAGCAGGAGATTGTTGGTGGAGCACCAGTCAGTTTGATGTTTCACCTTCACCTGTATTGCTGTCTTGTCACCATTAATTGTCAGACCCACAACTGTTGCTCTGTCAGTAAACTCTATGATGGTCTAGACCTGTGGGTGGGTCAACAGTAATGGGTGGAGAGAGTGAACAGGAGGGGACGCGCCACACATCCTTGTTGAACTGTGGTGTTTAAGGTGAGGGTTGAGGACGAGTCCTTGCCTCGTCTCAGAATCTACAGCTGGCTTGTCAGAAAATCCAACACAGAGTTTCAGATGGTTGAGTTGACACTGAAGCTGTGGAGCTTTCACATCAGGCTATGGAGGGTTACAGAATTGAAGACTGAGCTGTCCAGGAAGTGCAGGAAGAGCATCCTGACATCAGTGATAGGCTTTTCAAGATGCTCCAGGATGATGTGGAAGAAGGGGCTGAATCCAACCTCTTGATCAGTTTTCCCCAGTTGATGCTGGTTCAGTATGGCGGGTACGGTGTGCTGGATATAGCTTAGAGTCCGTCTCTCAAAACATTTGGTCATGACTGCTGTGAGCTTAATGAGGCAGTAGTCATTCAGCATAATTCTGGTTTTATCTGACTTGAGTCTCTTCAGTGCCGTTAGCGCTCAGATCTTTACAACAACTACAGCAATTCAGTTTGTCAGTACAATCCTTCATCCTGGCATGAAGAATAAACTCGGGTATGGATCACCCTCTGAAATCAACACTTGCTCTCCTTGCACTCCTTTCAGCTCTGTCTATAATTCAGCGACACATGGAATCACGAGTGGAGTGTTGTGTGTGTTTTATGACTTTACTGACTTCTTTGTTTGACCTTCTTCTTCAGGTTGAGGAACTGTGGTCTGTCAGAGAGAAGCTGTGGAGCTCTGTCTTCAGTTCTCAGCTCTCAGTCCTCCAGTCTGACACATCTGGACCTGAGTAACAACGACCTGAAGAATTCAGGAGTGAAGTTTCTATCTTGCGGACTGGAGAGTCCTCATTGTAAACTGGAAGCTCTCAGGTCAGGATCCAGCTGCTGCTTCATCATGTGGAGGATCTTCCTTTTTCCTTCTTGACTTGATGCAGCCGTGTTTGTGCCTCCAGTCTGTCAGGGTGTCTGGTCTCAGAGGAAGGCTGTGCTTCTCTGGTCTCAGCTGTGAGATCCAAGTCCTCCCATCTGACAGAGCTGGACCTGAGCTACAACCATCCAGGAGACTCAGGAGTCAAACTACTGTCTGCTGCTGTGGAGGATCCACACTGCAAACTGAAGACTCTCAGGTATGAACTCACAACAGGAGCTTATCCTGGAGACTGAGATGTTCTTCAGAATGTCTCCAGTTGTCAGCAACTTACACTCAATTCCCTTCTTCTCTCGGTCAAAGTGAGGACACAGTTGCACACAGCCAGATGTTTGCAAAAAAACCCCAATATATCAGCCTCTCCATTGAGGAAAAAAACATTGCAGTGAAAGCTGCTATGACCATGCCAAACCTTTAGGGGGCAGTGTAAAGAGAAACATCAAGCAT
The DNA here is from genome assembly GCF_902148845.1 of Salarias fasciatus. Lineage (NCBI taxonomy): Eukaryota > Metazoa > Chordata > Actinopteri > Blenniiformes > Blenniidae > Salarias > Salarias fasciatus. Next base: position 34,411,216 of record NC_043766.1, read on the forward strand.
GGCAGTCAATCAGAAGCCTGAAAAAAAAAAAAAATACAGGTTAAAGACATAATGCCCATGCCAACGAGCTAATGCTAATTTGCTACCATAGTTTGCATAGTTAACTTAAAAACAAAATTAAAATAACTAATACATTAGAAAACAACAAGAAAAGTGAAGTTAATGGAAAGCTTTGTAAATTAATGCCATGAATGTAACAACAAACACGTCAACCTCATCATAATTTTAACTACGAAAAGTTTCCAACCTCATCGCAAATTGAATTAAAAAAATCATTTATGCAATCATATTGTAAATTTCACTGAAAATCATACATTTAAGTAGCAAAACATTTTAACTAAAAATATTATAAAGATGTCTAAAATCATGTTGAGTACAATGAAAAAGATTTTATGATAAAACTGTTCTAATCTTATTGTGAATTTCATTAAAAACATATATAACAAAAAAAGTGATTAAGTTGACTACAAAAATGGAAATTTCATAAGAATATCAGAAACTTAAATGACTTAAATAAGCCTAAAAACTGTAAACTTAAAGAACATGCTGACTGCATTGAACTAAATTGAATTAACTCAATTAAATAAATTGAATTGAATTGGATAAATTGTCTTGTTAGATGATCTTGAGGTAGAAATGTTGGACTTGTTCTCCAGACTCATTCAGACGTTGACTCAGAGTCTTTCAGCCTCTTTCTGTCTGCAGAGACAAACTGAGGAGTTCTGCTTCATGTTCAGCAGCAGTGAGGACTCATGTTGGAGAGAAAACCCTTCTGACTGTCTTTCTTCCTGCAGGGTGGACCATGGTGGACAGCAGAGGCTCAAACCTGGTCTGAGGAAGTGTAAGTTGGACTCATCACTGTCCGTTTGTCTTTCAGTCAAAGCTTTGGATTCATTCAAACATTACTGTGAAGAGAAGCCTGACAAAAAGTGTCCTCATCAAACTTTCTCTCAATCAGGAAGTCCACAAACAACAAATCCATCACATGTGTCTGATCAGGACTTTTCTGTTTTTCTCTCCATCAGATTTCACCCAACTTGACCTGGATGAAAACTCCATGAGCAGAAAGCTCAAACTGTCCAACAACAACAGGAAGGTGACACATGTGGAGGAAGAGCAGCCGTATCCCGATCATTCAGACAGATTTGGAGGCCACTGGACTCCTCAGCTGCTGTGTGGAAATGATCTGAGTGGTCGATGCTACTGGGAGGTCGAGTGGAGCGGAGATGTTGATATATCAGTGAGCTACAGAGGAATCAGGAGGAAAGGGGAGAGTTCTGAATGTGTGTTTGGATGGAATAATCAGTCCTGGAGTCTGAGGAGCTATGATAGCAATTACTGTGTCTGGCACAACAACATCGTAACATACATCTCCAGCGCTTCCTCCTCTGGTAGAGTAGCAGTGTATGTGGACTGTCCTGCTGGCTCTCTGTCCTTCTTCAGAGTCTCCTCTGACTCTCTGATCCACCTCTACACCTTCAACACCACATTGACTCAACCTCTATATGCTGGATTTGGATTCTGGTCCCCTGGTTCTTCAGTGAGTCTGTGTCCTCTGTAGGAAGGACGTCTCTGTCTCTGACAGCAGTCCTGTCAGCACCAATCAGAGACACAGAACATATTAGTGGAGTGCAGCAGGGCTCACAGATGGAGCCTCAAACAGTTTGGAAACACATCCTCACTCTCACTTTCTGGACAATATTCTAAAGTTAACAGGCTCGAAGCTAACAGGATAAAGGCTAACAGCCAAGAGGCTAACAGGAAAATGCTAATAGGCTAGAAGCTAACAGGATAAAGGCTAACAGCCAAGAGGCTAACAGGAAAATGCTAATAGGCTAGAAGCTAACAGTACAAGGGCAAAGAAGTAAAAGATTAAAACAATTTGAAACTGTTATACATAAATCAATTAACAAGTGAAATTATTAAAGCCACTAAATGTGTGGCAGTTGCTGAATACAGCCTAAAAACCACCTAATAGGACAAAATCTGCCAACAATGTCAAAATCATTACATATAGCCTCAAACAGGTGCATTTCTTAAGACTGTTAAAATTATTAGCCTACTTAACAATGGTAAATTTGCTCAATTTCAGTGGTGTCAATCAGTTATCTTTTTAAGCAATTAATTGTAAATCAGACTGTAGTTATCATAATTAGTTGCAGCATTTGTGAACTTGTAATCAACATAAAAATCACCATTTAAATGCAAAAAAAGGTCATTCTGAATATTTTATCTCAATTGAAACATGTATTTTAATTTTAAACAATTTAACATTAAAAAAAAAATCAGAAATGTGGAATTAAAACCAATATTTAGGAATGCTCAAGGGCAGGGCGGTCTCACTGTCTGTTATGATCAAAACCAGAAATTAAACTGATTTAATTTGCTCAAATAACTTGAAATTAAAATGAAGTGCAACACCAGTGCATTAATTTCAAGGTTATAAAATTCACAGTATTCCAATGAAATGTTGATATCTGAGAATGTGCAAGTGGGAGACACATTAGTGCTCGATACTCCTCTTCACAGATTGAACCGTAGCAAAAGTGTACACACACTGGAAGTGTCTTCAGAAAAGATTCTATTTCCTTTTGTTCCATTTTGTTTGGTGAAACATCATCATTGTTGGTTTGCTTGAAGTGTTCAATCATGAAGTAATAAAGACAAATCATTGACAAGAAAAAGACAGTTTCAATTTTCTTTGTCGTGTTACAGATAGATAGATAGATAGATAGATAGATAGATAGACGGATGGACGGACGGATGGACGGACAGACAGACAAGTTTATTGTCCCACTTGGGAAATTTGTCTTGGGAAAAGTGCAACGTGCTACATTAACATATAAAAGACAAAACAACACAAAACCACAGTAGCAGAAAACTACAGCATTTTGAGAAGAACACTGGCATTTAAGATACATATTTCCATAAAGCAACACAGAACAGCAAGTGCAGGAATGTCAGTCCTGCAATAGCCGGTAGCCGGCACCGTAGTTAGAGCTGTGCACTATGCCGCCAGCTGTTCAATAATACAATAAAAACAGGAAAGAAGGAAAGTTTAAACGGTTCCTCTTGGTGTAACACACTCTATAACACCGACCAGAAGGTAACAGCTCATACTCAGGAAAAAGAGTGTGAGAAGGATCAGACAGTACTCTGTTAGCCAGACTGAGCTCTGCCTTCTCAACGATCATCTGAAGAGATGGAGAGTCCTGCTTGCCAGTTACCTTCATGGCTGTTCTTTCCATGTTGGCTAGTCTGGCTTTCAGCTGGACAGAGAGAGTCCCGGCCCAAGCTGTCATACCATACCTAATGATGCTTTTTTTTTTTTTTTTTTTTTTTTTTTTTTTTTCCCTTGTCCTGTTTGGCAGCTGGGGCGTGCAATATTGTATGATTGTAGCCTTTTACTATCCGAACAGTTTTTAATATTAGCAGCAGGACGAGACTGAGTCTCCTCCTGCTGCTGCCTTTATTTAAAGCTGGCATCCGGCATGGCTGCCGGACAGGACCGGGACGGAAATGATCAGAGAGCAGGGACAGAAAGAGAGAAGATAAAGACAGGGAGAACGGAAGGGGGGGGGGGGGGGGGGGGGGCACAACCTATGTACAAAGTCACAATACAAAACAGTGTTGTCGACGCACCACACGCAACCTAGAACAATCCCAAACCCCCAATCTAGACAACACCAAAACAGAGCCGACAACCAACACAGAAAATTACAGAACCATACATACATTTTTTTTTTCTTCTTTTTTTCCGAACCATATTGGTGAACAGACCAGGCCACAAAAATAAAAGGAGGTGTAGGGGAGGAAGGAAATGCAAGGACACCACAAACCGTAGTTTTTTTTTTTTTTTTTTTTTTGAATATAGCTAGTCGTAACTAGTAGTAAACTAGGGGCGTGCATCAAGAGAGGTCTGCTACAGATCACCATTAGTCTAACCACCACAAGAAGACAAGGTAACCCAGTATGTAAAGAGTGATTAAAGATCAACGTGATCATGTGAATATGATGGTGACAGTGATGGTGATAGTGATCATGCATATATGACCTCTGACCTCTGAGAAGGCCAGAAACAGGCCAGAGAGGCCCTCAGAGCCCAGACAGCCGGCGGACATCACAGAGCCCGGATCCAAGCCGCCCCCCCCAGGCAGACGCCCACGCTCCAGTCCAGAAACGGGGCAGAGGAAAGCCCCGGCCGGGGACCCCGGCAGTCCCGGGGCCCGGGCCCCGCGGAGCCACGACCGGCAGGAGCCGGTCCACCCCGGGCGCCGGACGCCCGGGGCGGGCAGGGCCGAGAGCCCAAGGCCCAAGAGCCCAGGAGCCAACCCCCCACCCAGGCGGAGGGCCATGACCCATCCGGGAGAACCAGCCCACACGGGCGGCTACCCACCCCGGGCCAGTACACCCCCCAGCGCTCCGGCCACGCACCCGAGATCCAGGGCATCACCCCCCCACCCCACCCCCCCACCCCCACCCCACGCCCCCCACCCGGAACCCCCCCCCCCGTCCACCGCCCGGCCCACCCCTCCCACCCCCTGTCCTCTACCGCCTCACTCCCCCCCACCCCAACCCAACACTCACACCCACTCACTCATACTGACACACACACATGCACACACGCACACACACAACCACTCATCCCTAAACCAAACGCACACACACACACACTCACATTCCAACACACTGACACCCTCTCACGCACACGCTAACAAGCACGCGCGCACACACACACACACACACACACACACACACACACACACACACACAGTCCATCCTACCCCAAACACACTCACATTCCCGCGTCATCCAACTGTCACATCCTGTGGGAGACACCCCCGGAAGGCAAGGGAACACCGAACCCCACATCCAGGACCCCCCGCCACCCACAACTGCCGCCCCCACCCCCCCACCCCACCGCCGCAGACAGGTATGCACCCCCCTGAGCCAGCAGCCCCCCAAACCACATACCTAATGATGCTGCCTAGCACTGACTTCCAGACTTCCATGCTCACGCCAAAAAGTCTGAGCCTGCGTCAAAAATGCATTCTTTGGGCCACAAGTAACACACAGGTAATCAACATGTACATTCCATTTGGCCTGGTTGTCCATTTGGATACCAAGATATTTAGATGAGGCAACCGGCTCAATTTGTGTATCCCCCAAAACCACAGGTTCATGGACACGCACACCTTTAAGATCAAATACCATTTCTTTGGTTTTGGTAGCATTCAGAACAAGGTGATTGTTCTCACACCAAGCTTTAAAATGATGAATCTCTTCCAGATATCCCACCAGACTGCCAGCACCTCTCAGAAGACTAAGAATTACAGCGCCATCTGAGAATTTTGAAATGTAGTTATTTACCTGACTGCTCCTACAGTCATCTGAATAGATGGTAAAAAGAAAAGGAGAACTCACGCCCCCTTGTGGCACACCAGTGCTACACTGTCTAGTGCCAGAGAGTACAGAGTTAACCCTGACCTGTTGAGATCTATTAGTTAACAGAGAATGAAACCATCCATCCATCCATTTTCTTATCCGGGGCCGGGTCGCGGGGGCAGCAGTCTCAGCAGAGATGCCCAGACTTCCCTGTCCCCAGACACTTCCTCCAGCTCCTCTGGGAGGATCCCAAGGTGTTCCCAGGCCAGCCGAGAGACATAGTCTCTCCAGTGTGTCCTGGGTCTTCCCCAGGGTCTCCTCCCAGTGGGACATGCCCGGAACTCCTCCCCAGGGAGGCGTCCAGGAGGCGTCCTGACCAGATGCCCGAGCCCCCTCAGCTGGCCCCTCTCGATGTGGAGGAGTAGCGGCTCTACTCCGAGCTCCTCCCTGGTGACTGAGCTCCTCACCCTATCTCTAAGGGAGCGCCCAGCCACCCTACGGTGGAAGCTCATTTCAGCTGCTCGCATCTTTTCCTTTTGGTCATGACACAAAGCTCATGACCATAGGTGAGGGTGGGAATGTAGATTGACCATTTATGAAACCATTTATTTATAAACGGATTGACATTCATGCTGGAGAGCTTTTGCACCAGAAGCTGAGGACAGACAGTATCATAGGCAGAGCTAAAGTCTGCAAAGAGAGCACGTGCATAGGCCGTCGGTTTCCTCAAAGTGCTGACTAATTACGTGAGTTATGCTTACAGCAGCATCCTCAGTACTTCGTCCAGCTCTATACGCAAATTGTAAGGGGTCATAGTAATAGGGGTCATGGTAATAGGCTTTGGTTTCACACCCAAAAAATGGAGAATTAATAATGCACTTTTATCAGACAGTAACATGATGGAAAAACTAAGAAAAAGCATTGCGTTGTTTCTCCAAGCAAATGATAACCCAGAGATCTCTAGATCCACATTGTGGGAAACATTTAAGGCACACTTGAGAGGCCAGATAATTTCTCTTAATAGTTTAAAGAATAAACAAAGAATGGAAAACGAGCTTAAAATCATCCAAGAACTCAAAGAAATTGATGAAAATATGCAAACTCCCCTACACCAGATCTATATAAAAGAAAGCAGTCACTACACACAGACCTAAATCTACTTTATACTGCAGAAACTACTAAACTGCTGACACAACTTAAACATAAAAATTATGAATATGGAGAGAAAACTGGTAAATTATTAGCACAGCAGATTAAGAAAGAAGCTGCATCAAGGTTAATCACTGACATATGATCGGACATTGGTCAAACAACGACGGACCCTAAAATGATCAATGACACATTTAGAAGTTTTTATTCTAAACTCTACTCATCAGAATCGAAAAATGACCCAAACCTAATGAATAATTTTTTTGAAAATCTCCAAATACCTACAATGAGCCTCCATCATAAGGAAATGCTAGACCAACCACTTTCAAAAGATGAAATCAAACAGGCTATACAAAATATGCAAAGCTCTAAATGTCCTGGCCCAGATGGGTATAGTGCAGAGTTCTACAAGGCTTTCATTGATCAAGTTTGTCCTCTTCTTTTGAATGTTTATAATGAAGCTGTGGCAGGATAGGTGTGTTTATTGTTGTTCTCAGCCTATTGGCTGGGGGCGCTATAAAAACCCCTCGTACGTCTGTGTCGGCCTCTGGTTCTTGCACTTCCGGGTTGGTGCTGGCTGGTAACGGTGTTTCATGAGAGCAGGTAAAGGCTAACTCCCCTTTATGAAATATATTGTGTTGGTTCTGATGGAAGTTATGCCCTGCAGTATCGCGATGGCTCCGGGGGAGCGCGTCAAGCGCATGCCGCAGCAGCTGTAGATCGGGCGCGTGGGTCCCGATGGTCCGGTGCTGGTCTGAGCATTTGTCCCGCTAACGGAAGTAGGAAGCGGTATGTTGTTGTTTAACTTTCTGTTAATCAACAGGTGTACAGGCTGTAACAAACCCTTTTCATTTATTAGGTTCTGCCCTGTTCGAGCCCCGTTCCAGCGCAGACACACCACGGCTGTCTTTGTTCCTTGTTTTCTTTGTCCTTGTGTTTGTCCGTCCTGGAGCTGCTGCCATGTTAAATGTTATTCTGTGTCGTGTCCTCCGCACGGTGGCGTGTTGGTGTGGGCCAGCCCAAGCATGCACGGGACTTTGGACCGAAATGATGCGCGCTCCTGTCAATTAAATGTTTTTGTTTGAAACAATAATTTGAACGAATGTAACTGAACTTAACTAAGAATAGAATAAATTATTTTCACTTGGAACCTCTGTACTTCTTTTGTCATCCGGTGAACCTGTGTGTCCTTTTGTCACTGGGAAAGCTGAGAGGAGTATACATCACCCAAATTGACCAGGCACACCACTCTGTTACAAAGCCTTGGTGACAGGCTCACTTCCACCGACTCTATATGACGCGTGCATCTGTTTGATTCATAAGGCCGGAAAAGACTCATTAGACCCAGGCTCATATAGGCCCATAAGTCTATTAAATGTAGATAATAAAATATTGGCAAAGATCTTGGCAACGCGGTTGGAAAAGGTTCTTCCAACAATCGTGTCACCAGATCAAACTGGGTTCGTGAAAGACAGACAGTTATTCTTTAACTTAAAAAGACTGTTTAACATAATCTATACCAAAAACCCCAATAAACAAAAGTCGGAGATACTGCTCTCACTGGATGCAGAAAAAGTCTTCGACAGGGTTGAGTGGGATTTCCTCTTCTCAACCCTGTCCAGGTTTGGGTTTGGCCAACATTACATCTCATTAATTAAACTGCTTTATATTCAACCCCAAGCCACAGTACAGACAAATAACTTGGAATCACGCCCATTCTCTCTTTGTCGTTCAACATGGCAAGGGTCTCCGCTAACGCCTTTACTTTTTGCTTTGGTCATTGAACCACTTGCTATTTCATTACGATCAACAAAGGAAAATAAAAGCATCATGAGGGGAGGTACAGAGCACAAAGTGTCGTTGTACGCAGACGATCAGCTGCTATACATCTCAGATCCACCAATTTCTTTGCCAAAAATTATGACCATGCTCTCTGATGTTGGGAAAGTGTCTGGGTATAAAATGAATTTTTCAAAAAGTATACTTTTCCCCATTATTACCAAAGCAAAAGAAAACAAAATCAAATGGGTCTCATTTCCTCTCTCCATTTCAAATAGTTTTAAATGGCCTGTATCATGCTTTTTTAGCTCATCCAAACGCTATTATTGGCATTAACATGGTAATAGTTTATTTTTGGCACAAAGGAAAAGTCATTTTGTGTTAAATAAAGCATTTTCAGAGGTTCATTCTGAAACCCGGAAGAGAAAATGCTCTGTTTCACTGAAAATCCCGCCTCTTCCCCTGTGGACTTTGACTGACAGCGAACTTCAACCAGTCGGAGCTACGTTAGCTTCTCTAAGGGTTAGCTTTAGCTCTTTAGCTTTAGCTTCTCTACATGCAAAGACACGCGAAAACGTCTTTTCCAGTCAGAAACTCACCAAGCGCAGACCCTTCAGACTCTTGCTCTTGCTTGATTGTTGCTTTCAGACGATGGTTAAAGTTTATCTCCGTAATAGGAGTCACAAAAAGCGGCGACGTTGATTGCCGAGGGCCTGGGGAGGGGGGGGGGGGGGGGGGGGGGGGGGGGGGCTCCTCAGTGGAAAATGTGAAACAGCTGCTGGTGGTCAGAGGAGAGTGGGGTGTTGTCTGCAGGGGTGGGGTGGGAGAAAAGTGGTGGGGAGGAGTTCAACTTTGTGAAGTACTTAGGTTTGAAGAGTTTCAAACAAGCTGTTTTCTACCCAAAGGGAGGGGCTGCTGTAGAGAGCAGCAGGCTGAAAGAGATTACTCAGACATGTGTGGATGGAGGCAAATAACATTTTGGGGGTGGCTTTTAAGGGAATTCAACTTTGGGGCATGCTGAAAACCTTAAAAAATTGGATTTTGCATGATATAGGTCCTTTAAATATCTTGGAATAAATATTGTTCATGAAATGTCTGGTCGCTTCAGTAAAAACTTTGTGAGTCTTTATCAACAAACTGAGCAAGAGCTTAATAGATGGTCTAATCTTCCCATCTCGCTAGCTGGACAAATAAACATCATCAGGATGAATATGTTACCAAAATATCTATTTTTCTTTCAATGTATTCCAATATTAATTAAAGCTGTAGGCAGGATTTTGCTAGTCAATGCTAATTTTTCTGTGTTTTCTTTGGATTAAATGTTAGAGTATCCATTGATAATCCTTTAGGAGTGTAGTATAATTGCACTACCGCGAGGGCGCAGCGTTTCCATCTGTCTCTGTTCTGAGCTGAAAAGGAATCTCGACCGCTCCAGGTACCTTTGACCAATCAGAAGAGCCCATGAGGTTCTAACCGTGATTGGTCGAGGGGCGTTCTTGTAGGAGGGGCTTAACTTGCGTAAGGGCGTAATGTCAGAGAAAACAGGACAGGATTGGATGTGCTGGGTTTCAAATCGCCATCTTGCTTAGGTAACCCTAAGCAAGATGGCGGAGATGTGGAATCCTGCCTACAGCACAAGGCATTTTTTACTAAATTAGACTCTTTAATAAATTCATTTATTTGGAATAAAAAGACACCAAGAATGAAAAAGTCTTTCTTGCAAAGACCAAAACCTATTGGTGGGATGGGGCTACCTAATTTCTGACTTTATTACTGGTCTTGTAATATCAGAAGTATGTCATTCTGGAATGCATCTCTTGAACCTGATTGGGAACGAATAGAAAGCTTAGCATTTACCCCCAACACATTGAAATCATTACTCTACTGTACTTCTGATCTCTCCAGATTCAAATGCCAAAATCCTGTGGTTTCTCATTCATTGAAAATATGGTCTCAGATTAGAAGACACTGTCAGTGGTGTCAGTGTTCAGTTCTAACACCACATACTGGTAATCAAGCCGTAAGTCTGCTCTCAGGTAATATATTTCAACAATGGGACTTTAAAGGCACACATGTAATCAAAGATTTGTTTATCAATAAATCTTTTCCAACATTTGAGCAACTGCAACGTAAATTTAAAATGGAAAACAAAGACTTCTACAAATATTTACAAATACGTGGTTTCATAAAAGCTACATTTCCATCCTTTCCCAATCAACCTCACGAAAATCCAGTGGATAATATTTTGTTATTCAAGAAAGGGTCCATTTCCAAAATATGTAACAGTCTTTTACAGGTAGAGTGCTCAACTTTATTAGATCATATCAAGGATGCCTGGAGTAAAGATTTGGGAATAAACCTTACAGCAGACCAATGGACAGAAGCTCAAGAGCGGGTGCACTCCTCCTCTGTCTGTATCCGCCATGGTCTTCTACAATTCAAAATCCTTCATCGACTGCATTTGTCCAAGGAAAGACTTTCAAAGATGTTCCCAGGAACAGATGCCTCTTGTGAACGATGCGGTCAGACACCGGCTTCATTAGCACATACGTTTTGGCACTGTCCTAATATCACATTCGACTGGTCCAAAACGATAGAGATGTTGTCTGAAATCTTTAAAACTCGTTTACTAATGGATCAGGTTATATGTTTATTTGGAGTTATACCGGCAGGTCTACACCTGAACAGTTCACAAATCAATGTTATTTCCTTTGTAATGTTTTTAGCTCGGCACTTGATTCTTTTAAATTGGAAAAGTAAGACCCCTCCTACTCATCAAAACCTTACGAGAGAAATAATGCAATGCCTACAATTAGAAAAAAAAAATATATACTTTAAGACAAAAAGAACACAAGTTTTTCATTACTTGGCAACCCTTTATCAGGTATTTTAATAAAGATAATTTAGGATAATTCCTTAAAGCTCCCCAAAATTCCTCCTTGGTTTGGAATTGTGCAGGTTCCTTTATTTTTTTATTTTGTTACTTATTTATTTATTTATTTATTTTATTTTTATTTTATTTTTTTTTTGTCTTGTTTTTGTTTTGTTTTTCGTGGTTGGTATTGTTTTTGCTGCATTGTTGTTCTGTTATTTGGGAAAAATAAAAAAAATTATACATGTGAACAATGGGGTATTTTCACAGCTTCACTACTTCCTGAAAATAGCTGTGCACATTCATTTCCTGTCTTACATTATTGGCCAAACTGATTAATCCAGGTGTGTCTGGTTTAGACTGCTGCAACAAGACACACCTGGATTAATCATTTTGGCCAATAATGCAAGACAGGAAATGAATGTGCACAGTTAATTTCAGGAAGTAGTGGAGCTGTGAAAATGGCCCATTCATATTTTGAAATGAAAACGTTTCAATTAAAAAAAAGTATTAAAAGTTAAAAACTGAGTTAACAAACTGAATTTGAGAATTGTTTGAAGTTCCCAAACGTTTTTCAGTAAAATGTTCAAAACTACAGAAACAGATGCATGAATACCTACAAAAGAGAAAGAAAGAAGGAAGGCAGTTCCCTGGTGGACAGTGTGACGACTAAAGGTTGAAAGACCTATAATGGATCATTTTTATTCTCTCCACACGTCAAGGCAGGCCTGCTAATCACACTGCAGTTATTAGTTTCACAACTTTCAAAAAATGTGTTTTTCAGATTCGTTTACATTCCTGTTTCAATCAGTGAAACAACTCAAACCTTGGAGCGACGCGTTCTGTTGTTATTTCCTCCCATTTGACAGAAGCTTGGAGAACTTTGGGGATGTCGGAGTTGTCTGGTTCTGTCTGTGGTGAGGAGGCTTCACTGCTCCGCCCTCTCATGCATCAGGGGGCCATTCTCAGTGTGTGTTGAACTTGTATGGTGTTTGGCTGCCCCCTGCTGGACAGACTGCACAGTGCAGCCACATGAATAGTGCTTGGTTGGCCAACAGATTGGACTGTTCTCTGACATAGATGTGTAGAAAGTAGACTCCTCGGTGTGGCGGCCATCTTGGATGGGTCTGCATTGTCGTCTATTGAAGAATGAGGTCTTTACTCTCAAAACGTCAAAACTCACCGAATTTACAACCATTTTTCAGCTGATTTGCTTTGTTACAAACAGCAGACATGACATTAAGATCCAAGATGATGTTATAAATGTATAACTTGCTCTTGGTTCATTCGAAATGGAACTTGTTAGACTAAAATACACATTCTGTTCAAAAATGAAAAAAATGTGGCAACAAGAGTGGTTATATTGTTATATTGTATAGTTGTTATGTTGTTTGTTATACAGTTTTTTGTTTGTTTGTTTTGTTTTTTTTTTTTAATGTAAAGCAGTTGTGCTGCTTCTGTTCCTTTGATGAAAAGTTTTCTGTACAGTTACAGCTGTGTGTTTGCTTCTTGTCTCAGTTCAGATGGACTGTGGCGCTCTGAGGGCGTGTCAGAGCTGAACATGGACTTTGACTCCTGGACTGGGAGTTGTGAAGCTGAGACGGCGTCCTCACATCAAGCAGAGACAGACAGAAGGACCGAGGAGGGACGGAGAGCAGCTTCTTCTCTCCTACAGCGTCTGGAAGAAGATGTGAAGAGAGTTCAGCAGGTGAGAATCTCTGTCAGCTCACAGCAGAGCTTTCACCACGCCGTCTTCCACTGGATTCCACTGTGTGGCTGCTGGATGTGTGTGTGTGTGTGTGTGTGTGTGTGTGTGTGTGTGTGTCTGACACATATGTGGGACACACGCCAGCAACATCCTTCAAATGTGTGTGTCTCTCTACACTGTGACTGTGGAGGTCCTGGTGAGGAAATCAATTCATTTGAGGTAACACTTTTTATAATCATGATCAGTTTGTGCACTCACTCGTGTGTGTGTGTGTGTGTGTGTGTGTGTGTGTTGCTCAGGCTGAGACTGAAATGGTTCAGAGTGTCAGAGTTAAACAAGGTTAAATATTAACAAGAATGTTGAATTTATGGTGTTGATTAATCTTTATCTTTATTGTCTCACACACACAAGCACACATCCATCTGCCTGTTTCCATGTTTGAGCTCGTTGTCCTTCTGGAAGGTGAAGCTTTGCCACAGATTCACATCTTTTCAGACACTAACAGGTTTAAATCCAGCGTTGTCCACTATTCATGTCCATCAGGTCTGAGCGGTGTCCCTGTCCTCCCCCACAGCGTGCTGCGGAGTGTGTCGGTGTGTCCTCTGCTATGGACCAGTGTGAGGACGGACAGTGGGGAGGCCGTCCCTCTAAAAGGACTCTGAGTGGGGAACACCAGAAACAGACCAAAGCTAAACGGTCAGACTTCCATTTTTAACTGTCCTCCACTCTTCTGCACACCACGCTGTGTGTGTGTGTGTGTGTGTGTGTGTGTGTGTGTGTGTGTGTGTGTGTGTGTGTGTGTGTCCAAGAATGATCTTGATCTGAACTTTATTTTTTTGTTCTTCTCGTTCCCTCAAAATCTGAAAATGTTTTCTTGAAGGATGAGGCAGCGGAACAAAGCAGACTCTCCTGGATCTGGACCTGAGCCTAGACCTGGGCCTAAGCTTAGACCTAGACCTGGACATGGACCTGGGTCTAAACTTAGACCTAGACCTGCATCTAAACCTAGATCTGGACCTAAGCCTAAAGTAAAACCTGGTCCTGAAGCTGGACCTGAATGGATACCTGGTCCCAGCTGTGTGTCCATGAAGAGTGACTGGTCCCAGAACCTCAGTGTGGATTTCAGAGGATCCCCTTCCTTAAACTCTCCGTAGGTGTTCTCTCTTCTGGTCTCTGTGTTTTCCATCATTCTTTACTGAATGATTCACTGAACACGACGCCTCTCCTTCTATTTCTCTTCATCAGTATCAGACACATCCGGGCAGGACAGGATCAAACTCATCTGGACCCCATATTTGAGGTGAGAACAAGTCTCCATTCATCACTTTACCGTCACATCAATGGGACAGAAGAAGCTGAAACAGGAAACAGACTCTCAGCTTCTTAGATCCATTCAGGTCCAGCGTGAAACAGTCCGACCTTCATCCAGCTTCCAGAGTTCACTTACGACTGAAGATGTCTCTGCTGGAGATCCCATATGAAGTGTGATCTGGCTTCACATGTTGTCTGTTTTGCTGCCTGCTAGCATTTAGCTGAAATAACAGCTTCAGCCACAACTGTAGTGACGACAGCAGAAACCTGAGCAGTAACGCTGGTTTCCATGCTGACAGTTGCATTAATCTTTATAACAACAGCTTTAATGGTGGCTGTAACCTCAGCAGCCGCAGCAACACTTTCAGTGATAATGCTAGCAGTAATTACAGCGATAACAGGAGAGTTTTGCCTAACATTAGCAGTCAGGGTAGCGGTGACATTAGTGGTGACTGTAGCTGAAACAATAGCCTTAGCGCTAACATTAGCAGTCAGGGTAGCGGTGACCTTAGTGGTGACTGTAGCTGAAACAATAGCCTTAGCGCTAACATTAGCAGTCAGGGTAGCCGTAACCTCAGTGGTGACTGTAGCTGAAATAATAAAAGCATTCATGATTACAGCAGCTGTAGCTGTAACAGTAACCGTAGCAGAATGCTAACAGTCATGCTGATGTTTGTGGTCAGGGCAGCGGTAATATAGCAGGAGCTTTAGAAGTAGCAGTAGTGTTGGTAGCTGTGGTTCGCAGTAGCTGTAGTGGTAACGGCAGTGTTCCTGGTAATGTTATCCACATGGGAAGCTGTAACATTAGCTTCAATGGAACAATATTGCTAATACAATATTGCTAATGACAGCTCCAGCAGTAACAGTAGCAGGAAAAGTAACAGTAATCCTAGCAGTAACAGTAGCTTCAGTGCTAATGATAGCATCAATGGTTGTGGTAGCGCTAACAGTAGTGATATCGGTGGTGTTTGCAGTAACCATGGTGATAACCGTCGCCGTAATGCTGAGAGATTTCCACTCACATCTGGATCTATCTTTAGTCTCAGCTCAAAGTCAACTCCAGATGTTTCTCTCTTCCAGCTGCTGGAGGACAACATGCTGACTTTCATGAAGGGGGAGCTGAAGAAGATGAAGAAGCTCCTGAGTCCAGATTACCCAGCATGCTCATGGAGTGAGCGGGAGGATGAGGATGAAGAGCAGAGGGGCAGCAGAGAATCATTTCTGATGTTCACACTGGACTTCCTGAGGAGGATGAAGCAGGAGGAGCTGGCTCAGCGTCTGAGGAGCAGTACGAGGATTTGATCTCATCAAGCACTGAAATGTTTTCAACTTCAAAGGAAATCAATCAGAAAATGAGTCCTGTCTCAGAACACAGCTCATTTCCAGCTCATACACACTAAGAGAGTTCCTCAACTCTGCTCTCCGTGTCATGCAAGCATCAATCATTCCAGTAACAACTTCAATTAGATGTTCTAGTTCACAAAACTCTGAACTCAGCTGTCATTTGGAATGGGGTTGTTTTCTCCTGGGCTGCAGGGTCACTGTGTCACATCACAGAACAGTGCCAGAGATCCCAACACTGACCATGTTTACACATAAAATCTAGTCGTAGAATAGTGTTTGTTGAGAGCACAGAGTGGCTTCTCAGAATGGAAGTGATTTTGGAGCAAAAATCAAATTAAAAAGCATGATCAGAAGTGCTTTTTAATATGAGGCTGCATTAACTGACTCAGATTACAGATAGTCAATCATTGAAATGGAATTTTCATTTCCTTCTTTAGGTTTCACATTTTGTGAAAAAACAAAAAAATAATTGTTTAATTATTAATTGGTAATTAATTGATTGGTCGTTTTCATGGCCGCCCTGTGAAAAGTGAATTAAAATTCAATTTGCCTTCGCCATCCGAAGTGGCACAGGAGGGTGAACACTCAGTCAGTGAACGCTCCACAATTCTCTCCTGTAAAATGAGAATCTGGGGCTCCAGTTCCAATTACATTTTTCTTTGTTTTTGGAATGGGGACACAAGTATGAATGGCTTCATGTCTCTGGGATTTATGGCACCGACTTCACCGTTCTTCTCCTTTTGGCGTTCTCTCTTTTGAGAATTGTGGTTGTTACCTTATCTCAGGAAGAATTTCTCCTTTTGTTGGTTTTCCCAACATTCAATGTACCCAACAGTGTTTCTGGTTGCTTTGACCTCACTGGCATGTGCTTCAGTTCCCGAAAAGTTCCTCTTTTACCCCCTTTGCCATGATGATGAAAGGTGAGGAAAACACACCAATCTATCAAAAGGTGTTTCGTTGCCATATATAGTTGAGTTGAGTGAATGTGTGCTGGTTGGAGCTTCAGGGCTGAGTGTTCTAATCTAAGGTGCTGCAAATTCCCAAGAAAGACAAAACAAGAATATACACTTCAAGACAGAGAAAACAAGAATACACGAGAAGCAGGGAATTTCCATGACAACACCTGCCTGAGATCAGAGGCATTTGGTCTCCACTGAGGAGCTGGATGGATTTGATGGAGGAGAAACATCTCCATCAACACACTTTCATCTTCACATTCAATATCAAATGCTTTCCACTGATTCATGGTTTCCTCTTTTCAGGAATTTCTGCTGGAGTCTGCCAACAGAAACTGAAATGTGGCCTGGAGAAGAGGTTCAAGTGTGTGTTTGAGGGGGTCTCTGAAGGAGGACAGTCCACTGAGCAGAACCAGATCTACTCAGAGCTCCACATCACAGTGGGAGGGACTGCAGAGGTCAATGAGGAACACGAGGTCAGACAGGTTGAAACAGCATCCAGGAAAACAAACACAGAAGAAAGAAGCATCAGCCCAGGAGACATATTTAAAGACTCACCTGGAAGGTCTAAACCAATCAGAAGAGTGCTGACAAAGGGAGTGGCTGGCATTGGGAAAACAGTCCTGACACAGAAGTTCACTCTGGACTGGGCTGAAGACAAAGCCAACCAGGACGTCCACTTCATATTTCCATTCACCTTCAGAGAGCTGAATGTAGTGAAGGAGGACAAGTTCAGCTTGGTGGGACTTGTTCATCACTTCTTCAAAGAAACCAAAGAAGCAGGAATCTGCAGCTTTGAAGAATTCCAGGTGATCTTCATCTTTGATGGTCTGGATGAGTGTCGACTCCCTCTGAACTTCCACCAGACTGAGATCCTGACTGATGTTACAGAGTCCACCTCAGTGGATGTTCTGCTGATAAACCTCTTCAGGGGGAAACTGCTTCCCTCTGCTCGCCTCTGGATCACCACACGACCTGCAGCAGCCAATCAGATCCCTGCTGACTGTGTGGACAGGGTGACAGAGGTCCGAGGGTTCACCGACCCCCAGAAGGAGGAGTACTTCAGGAGGAGGTTCAAAGAGGAGGAGCAGGCCCGCAGGATCATCTCCCACATCAAGAAATCCCGAAGCCTCCACATCATGTGCCACATCCTGGTCTTCTGCTGGATCACTGCTGAAGTTCTGGAGGAAGAGTTGAAGAGCAGAGAGGGAGGAGAGCTGCCCAAGACCCTGACTGAGGTTTTCATCCACCACCTGGTGGTCCAGGTCAAAATGAACAAGGTCAGGTTTGATGGAGGAGCTGCTACAGATCCACACTGGAGTCCAGAGAGCAGAAAGGTAATGGAGGCTCTGGGAAAACTGGCTTTTGATCAGCTGCAGAAAGGAAACCCAATCTTCTATAAATCCGACTTGAAAGAGTGTGGTATTGACCTCAAAGCAGCCTCAATGTACTCAGGAATGTTCCCACAGATCTTTAAAGAGGAAAAAGTCCTGAACAAGGACAAATTGTTCTGCTTCACCCATTCGGGCCTTCAGGAGTTTCTGGCTGCTCTTCATGTCCATCAGACCTTCATCAAGTCTGGGACTGACCTACTGCAAGAGCAACAACAACAACCCTCCAGGGGGTCGAAAGCAATGAAGAAGAGGCCAAATATTCACTTTCTCCATCAGAGCGCTGTGAATGAGGCCTTGAAGAGTCCAAATGGACACCTGGACTTGTTCCTCCGCTTCCTCCTGGGTCTTTCACTGCAGACCAATCAGAGTCTCCTTCAAGGTCTCCTGACAAAGACACGAAGTAACTCAGAGGCCAGGCAGGACACATTATGGTACATCAAGGGGAAGCTGTTTGAGAGTGCATCTGTAGAAAGAAGCATCAATCTGTTCCACTGTCTGAATGAACTGAATGACGTTTCTGTGATGGAGGAGATTGAAGCGCACCTGAGATCAGAAAATCTCACCACAGATCCGCTGTCTCCTGCTCTGTGGTCAGCTCTGGTCTACATCTTACTGTCATCTGAAGAAGATCTGAAGGAGTTTGACCCCAAGAAATATTCTGCTTCAGAGGAGGCTCTTCTGAAGCTGCTGCCAGTGGTCAAAGCCTCCAACAAAGCTCTGTATGTACTTTGTGAACTAATATGAAGACCTGAGTCCAGAACAAAGATTTAGCTGGTTTTCATTGTTGGTTCTTCTTCAGGTTGAGCTGCTGTGATCTGTCAGAGAGAAGCTGTAAAGCTCTGTCTTCAGTTCTCAGCTCTCAGTCCTCCAGTCTGACACATCTGGACCTGAGTAACAACGGCCTGAAAGATTCAGGAGTGAAGCTGATTTGTGCTGGACTGGAGAGTCCTCACTCTAAACTGGAAGCTCTCAGGTTCTGTTATCATCATTTTTTATCCACCAGTCTCTTTTCTCCTCTTCACAGTAGTGGTACTTTATTGTAATTTTCTACTTGTTTTTTTTTTAATACTGTTGCTGTTTGCTTATGACTGTTCCTGGTTTGACTGTCCTGTAAGCTACTTTGTTTGGCCATAGCCATCAATGTAGACTGGACCAGGATCAGTGTGTTTGCCCTTTCTGAAGATCAGCACAGTGTCTTTTGTGTGTTTAGCAGGAGATTGTTGGTGGAGCACCAGTCAGTTTGATGTTTCACCTTCACCTGTATTGCTGTCTTGTCACCATTAATTGTCAGACCCACAACTGTTGCTCTGTCAGTAAACTCTATGATGGTCTAGACCTGTGGGTGGGTCAACAGTAATGGGTGGAGAGAGTGAACAGGAGGGGACGCGCCACACATCCTTGTTGAACTGTGGTGTTTAAGGTGAGGGTTGAGGACGAGTCCTTGCCTCGCCTCAGAATCTACAGCTGGCTTGTCAGAAAATCCAACACAGAGTTTCAGATGGTTGAGTTGACACTGAAGCTGTGGAGCTTTCACATCAGGCTATGGAGGGTTACAGAATTGAAGACTGAGCTGTCCAGGAAGTGCAGGAAGAGCATCCTGACATCAGTGATAGGCTTTTCAAGATGCTCCAGGATGATGTGGAAGAAGGGGCTGAATCCAACCTCTTGATCAGTTTTCCCCAGTTGATGCTGGTTCAGTATGACGGGTACGGTGTGCTGGATATAGCTTAGAGTCCGTCTCTCAAAACATTTGGTCATGACTGCTGTGAGCTTAATGAGGCAGTAGTCATTCAGCATAATTCTGGTTTTATCTGACTTGAGTCTCTTCAGTGCCGTTAGCGCTCAGATCTTTACAACAACTACAGCAATTCAGTTTGTCAGTACAATCCTTCATCCTAGCATGAAGAATAAACTCGGGTATGGATCACCCTCTGAAATCAACACTTGCTCTCCTTGCACTCCTTTCAGCTCTGTCTATAATTCAGCGACACATGGAATCACGAGTGGAGTGTTGTGTGTGTTTTATGACTTTACTGACTTCTTTGTTTGACCTTCTTCTTCAGGTTGAGGAACTGTGGTCTGTCAGAGAGAAGCTGTGGAGCTCTGTCTTCAGTTCTCAGCTCTCAGTCCTCCAGTCTGACACATCTGGACCTGAGTAACAACGACCTGAAGAATTCAGGAGTGAAGTTTCTATCTTGCGGACTGGAGAGTCCTCATTGTAAACTGGAAGCTCTCAGGTCAGGATCCAGCTGCTGCTTCATCATGTGGAGGATCTTCCTTTTTCCTTCTTGACTTGATGCAGCCGTGTTTGTGCCTCCAGTCTGTCAGGGTGTCTGGTCTCAGAGGAAGGCTGTGCTTCTCTGGTCTCAGCTGTGAGATCCAAGTCCTCCCATCTGACAGAGCTGGACCTGAGCTACAACCATCCAGGAGACTCAGGAGTCAAACTACTGTCTGCTGCACTGGAGGATCCACACTGCAAACTGAAGACTCTCAGGTATGAACTCACAACAGGAGCTCATCCTGGAGACTGAGATGTTCTTCAGAATGTCTCCAGTTGTCAGCAACTTACACTCAATTCCCTTCTTCTCTCGGTCAAAGTGAGGACACAGTTGCACACAGCCAGATGTTTGCAAAAAAACCCCAATATATCAGCCTCTCCATTGAGGAAAAAAACATTGCAGTGAAAGCTGCTATGACCATGCCAAACCTTTAGGGGGCAGTGTAAAGAGAAACATCAAGCATGGCAGTCAATCAGAAGCCTGAAAAAAAAAAAAAATACAGGTTAAAGACATAATGCCCATGCCAACGAGCTAATGCTAATTTGCTACCATAGTTTGCATAGTTAACTTAAAAACAAAATTAAAATAACTAATACATTAGAAAACAACAAGAAAAGTGAAGTTAATGGAAAAGCTTTGTAAATTAATGCCATGAATGTAACAACAAACACGTCAACCTCATCATAATTTTAACTACGAAAAGTTTCCAACCTCATCGCAAATTGAATTAAAAAAATCATTTATGCAATCATATTGTAAATTTCACTGAAAATCATACATTTAAGTAGCAAAACATTTTAACTAAAAATATTATAAAGATGTCTAAAATCATGTTGAGTACAATGAAAAAGATTTTATGATAAAACTGTTCTAATCTTATTGTGAATTTCATTAAAAACATATATAACAAAAAAGTGATTAAGTTTGACTACAAAAAATGGAAATTTCATAAGAATATCAGAAACTTAAATGACTTAAATAAGCCTAAAAACTGTAAACTTAAAGAACATGCTGACTGCATTGAACTAAATTGAATTAACTCAATTAAATAAATTGAATTGGATAAATTGTCTTGTTGGATGATCTTGAGGTAGAAATGTTGGACTTGTTCTCCAGACTCATTCAGACGTGGACTCAGAGTCTTTCAGCCTCTTTCTCAAAACGGGGCATTATGTCAACAAGATGGCGCCTGTGACTGGCTGTGCCTCTGCTCGGCTCCTGTGTAGACTCTCTATGATAATTTTTTCTGCATGTGTGATCTTATCAGCCCGACTAACTCATGGATGCGCCTTGGCTTTGCAAACTTATGACCGGGACTCTCTGTTTTGCATCAAAGAGACCATGGAGAGCCTGTTTCATACTCAGGAACGCTACAAACAGGCATTTCCTCCCCCGGTGTCTATTGACCTAAACTCACCGGAATATTTGTTGCTGTTCCGGGCGACTGGCAAGGTCCGCAGGAGATCGAGGAAAAGGCGAGGATCCCGGGGCGGTGTCCAGGTACGGCGAAGGCGTGAGGCTGCTCGCCTGGGCTCTGCCACTGCACGCTGCGGAGGACGCGCTCGATGTCTCCGCCACGTCCTGCTCCTCGATGATAGCGACAGCGCATCCATGCCGCTGTTTGCCCGGGCCACGACTGTCCTGAATTCTGGGCAGCGTTTGAATCCTGGTCGCGGATCCTCATCGGAGCAGCGCACTTCCGTGTTTCCATCTGCACGGTCCAGCTGGTGCCCGCGTAGCAGCTGCCTTCGCCCAATCACGCTGGACACTTCGGACCCAACCTCCGTGACGTCACACTCGATCCATCTCGGTCTTCTGAACGCCTGATCCATCGGGAACAAATCCTTTTCCCTGAACGACCTCATCTCAAGGGAAAACATGGATATAATGTGTATCACGGAGACTTGGCAGAAAGAAGAGGAGTTTATACATTTAAACGAGCTCTGCCCCACTGGATTTGCCGTGCACGGGAAGCCACGCCCCCATCGAGGTGGAGGGGGGCTGGCATTCGTCCACAAGGAGGATTATATTTGCAAAGTGATTCCTTCACAGGATTACTCTTCTTTTGAATCCCAGATGGTCAAGGTGGGAACCCTGCACCCTCTCTACTGTGTTGTGGTCTACCGTCCTCCTGGCTCTGCTGCTGCCTTCTTAAAGGATTTTAGTGACTTTTTATCCTCTATTATAAAGCTGGAACCTGTTTTAATCCTTGGAGACTTTAACCTTCATGTTGACAGCACCTCCTCACCCTATGCAATGGAATTTTTATCACTGACTGAAGCTTTTAACCTTGTTCAACACGTTTCATTGCCAACCCACCGAAAGGGCCACATTTTAGACTTAGTTTTTGCACTCGGCCTGGACATCTCGAATGTGTCTGTGACTGATGTCCACATGAGTGATCACTGTCTTGTGTCATGTGATTTGCATTTCAGTCTCGAGCCCAAACTTTTAAAAGTAAGGTCTCAGAGGCGGATCATCACTGCTAATACTGCAGAAAGGTTCTCTGTTTTGTTTGATCCCCCTCCTTTTACAAATGGCTCCAGTGTAGACGACCTAATCCAGTGCTTTGATGACCACTGTGTAATGGTTTTGGATCAAGTGGCTCCTGTTAAAGTCAATCTGTCTACGCAGAAAAAAGCATGTCCTTGGATAAACGAGCATATTTTAAGCTTTAAGAGACTGTGTCGAAAGACTGAACGCCTGTGGAAATCCACTAACCTTGAGGTTCACAGGCTCCATCTCAGGGATCTTATTTCCTCATACAACAAAATGGTTGAAAATGCCAGGTCCAACTATATCCGCCAACTGGTGGCAGCAAATAAGAAAAACCCTAAAGTACTGTTTGATACAATTAACTCTTTCATTTGCCCTGCTGCTCCTGTCACCCCCGTTTTCATCTAAGCTGACAGCCATGCTTTCCTGAATTTTTTCGCTGATAAAATCAAGAAGCTCAAGGACAACATGCCACCCCCTCAGTGTGGTGCCTCGGCTGCTGCTGAGCCTATCTCCAGCTTGTGGTCCACCTTCGAGCCTGTAACTCTTGCTGATGTTCTGGCTCTGGTAAACAAGACGAAACTCTCATCCTGTTCCTCTGATGTCATTCCCTGTAGACTGTTCCCAGAGGTTCTGGAGGCAGTTGGTCCCTCGGTCATTGAAATGATAAACCTCTCTCTGTCATCAGGTGTGTTCCCGAATGCCTTCAAGCACGCCATTGTGGAGCCTCTTCTAAAAAAAGGAGGTTTAGACCCGGCAGACCGAAATAGTTATAGGCCCATCTCTAAGCTGCTATTTCTGTCAAAGATTCTTGAGAAGGTGGTCTGCAATCAGCTGTCTTCCTACCTCGACCAATACAACCTCTTCGACAAATTCCAATCTGGCTTCCGTAAGCACCACTCCACAGAAACAGCCCTACTAAAAGTGTCCAGTGACATAATGATGTCTGCCGATTCGGGCAGTTGCACCGTCCTAGTTCTCCTGGATCTGTCCTCAGCGTTCGACACTGTTGACCACCAGGTCCTGCTATGTAGACTGAGGGACCATGTGGGACTGTCGGGGTCGGTTCTCCAGTGGTTCACTTCATATCTGTCTGGACGCAGCTTTTGTGTGTCTATAAACCAGGTTAAATCAGAGTCCATGAATCTGGCAAGTGGGGTGCCTCAGGGCTCCGTCCTGGGCCCTATTTTATTTCTATTGTATCTGCTCCCCCTGGGTAACATAATCCAAAGGTTTAAGGATGTCTCTTACCACTTGTACGCTGATGACATCCAGCTCTACTGCTCTTTCAAGCCAGATGGGATACAGAAGCTGGATTCCTTTTTCCACTGCTTGGCAGAAATCAAACAATGGCTCAGCAAAAATTCTCTCCAACTTAACGCAGACAAAACTGAAACACTCATCTTCGCCCCTGATGTCTCAATTCCAGGGATCAAACAGTACCTTGGTGACCTCGGGCAGTCTGCCAAATCCAGTCTTAGAAACCTGGGTGTTTTCTTTGATAAAGACATGTCTCTGGTGGAGCACTGCAAGCAGCTGACGAGAAACTGTTTCTTTCAATTGAGAAAAATCTCTAAACTTAGGAAAATGGTCTCATTCAATGATTTAGAGCTCATCATTCATGCTTTTGTCTCTTCGCGCTTAGACTACTGCAACAGCTTGTTCTCATGCCTGAATAAGAAGGAGCTTTCGAGGCTGCAACTTGTGCAAAACTCTGCAGCAAGAATCCTGACCCGCACAAACAGATGGACCCGCATTTCTCCCATTTTGAAGGAGCTTCATTGGCTGCCAGTCTCCTATAGAGTTAACTTTAAGATTTTGGTTTTAACCTTTCGGGCCTTGCACGACCAAGCTCCCTCTTATATTCGCGATCTGCTCCAGCCCTACTCCCCTGTGAGGGCTTTAAGGTCTGCGGACCAGAATCTCTTAAAGGTGCCGCGTACCCGCTTTAAGACCAGAGGAGCCCGATCATTCCAGGCCGTTGCTCCCAGGCTCTGGAACGATCTCCCGCTCTCTCTTCGATCAGTTGTGACTGTTGACACTTTTAAGTCACAACTTAAAACTTTTTTATTCTCTCAAGCATTTGCTTAGTTTTTCGGGCCTGTTTTGATCACATTTTTAGTGCTGCTTATTTATGTATGTGTATTTAATTGTTGTTTTATTTATGTATGCTGTGAAGCACCTTGTGACTTTGTGTCTGTGAAAGGTGCTATATAAATAAACTTTACTTACTTACTTACTTACTTACTTTCTGTCTCCAGAGACAAACTGAGGAGTTCTGCTTCATGTTCAGCAGCAGTGAGGACTCATGTTGGAGAGAAAACCCTTCTGACTGTCTTTCTTCCTGCAGGGTGGACCATGGTGGACAGCAGTGGCTCAAACCTGGTCTGAGGAAGTGTAAGTTGGACTCATCACTGTCCGTTTGTCTTTCAGTCAAAGCTTTGGATTCATTCAAACATTACTGTGAAGAGAAGCCTGACAAAAAGTGTCCTCATCAAACTTTCTCTCAATCAGGAAGTCCACAAACAACAAATCCATCACATGTGTCTGATCAGGACTTTTCTGTTTTTCTCTCCATCAGATTTCATTCAACTTGACCTGGATGAAAACTCCATGAGCAGAAAGCTCAAACTGTCCAACAACAACAGGAAGGTGACACATGTGGAGGAAGAGCAGCCGTATCCCGATCATTCAGACAGATTTGGAGGCCACTGGACTCCTCAGCTGCTGTGTGGAAATGATCTGAGTGGTCGATGCTACTGGGAGGTTGAGTGGAGCGGAGATGTTGATATATCAGTGAGCTACAGAGGAATCAGGAGGAAAGGGGAGAGTTCTGAATGTGTGTTTGGATGGAATAATCAGTCCTGGAGTCTGAGGAGCTATGATAGCAATTACTGTGTCTGGCACAACAACATCGTAACATACATCTCCAGCGCTTCCTCCTCTGGTAGAGTAGCAGTGTATGTGGACTGTCCTGCTGGCTCTCTGTCCTTCTTCAGAGTCTCCTCTGACTCTCTGATCCACCTCTACACCTTCAACACCACATTGACTCAACCTCTATATGCTGGATTTGGATTCTGGTCCCCTGGTTCTTCAGTGAGTCTTTGTCCTCTGTAGGAAGGACGTCTCTGTCTCTGACAGCAGTCCTGTCAGCACCAATCAGAGACACAGAACATATTAGTGGAGTGCAGCAGGGCTCACAGATGGAGCCTCAAACAGTTTGGAAACACATCCTCACTCTCACTTTCTGGACAATATTCTAAAGTTAACAGGCTCGAAGCTAACAGGATAAAGGCTGATAGCCAAGAGGCTAACAGGAAAATGCTAATAGGCTAGAAGCTAACAGGATAAAGGCTAACAGCCAAGAGGCTAACAGGAAAATGCTAATAGGCTAGAAGCTAACAGGACAAGGGCAAAGAAGTAAAAGATTAAAACAATTTGAAACTGTTATACATAAATCAATTAACAAGTGAAATTATTAAAGCCACTAAATGTGTGACACTTGCTGAATACAGCCTAAAAACCACCTAATAGGACAAAATCTGCCAACAATGTCAAAATCATTACATATGGCCTCAAACAGGTGCATTTCTTAAGACTGTTAAAATTATTAGCCTACTTAACAATGGTAAATTTGCTCAATTTCAGTGGTGTCAATCAATTATTTTTTTAAGCAATTAATTGTAAATCAGACTGTAGTTATCATAATTAGTTGCAGCATTTGTGAACTTGTAATCAACATAAAAATCACCATTTAAATGCAAAAAAAGGTCATTCTGAATATTTTATCTCAATTGAAACATGTATTTTAATTTTAAACAATTTAACATTAAAAAAAAATTAGAAATGTGGAATTAAAACCAATATTTAGGAATGCTCAAGGGCAGGGCGGTCTCACTGTCTGTTATGATCAAAACCAGAAATTAAACTGATTTAATTTGCTCAAATAACTTGAAATTAAAATGAAGTGCAACACCAGTGCATTAATTTCAAGGTTATAAAATTCACAGTATTCCAATGAAATGTTGATATCTGAGAATGTGCAAGTGGGAGACACATTAGTGCTCGATACTCCTCTTCACAGATTGAACCGTAGCAAAAGTGTACACACACTGGAAGTGTCTTCAGAAAAGATTCTATTTCCTTTTTTTCCATTTTGTTTGGTGAAACATCATCATTGTTGGTTTGCTTGAAGTGTTCAATCATGAAGTAATAAAGACAAATCATTGACAAGAAAAAGACAGTTTCAATTTTCTTTGTCGTGTTACAGATAGATAGATAGATAGATAGATAGACGGATGGACGGACGGATGGACGGACAGACAGACAAGTTTATTGTCCCACTTGGGAAATTTGTCTTGGGAAAAGTGCAAAGTGCTACATTAACATATAAAAGACAAAACAACATAAAACCACAATAGCAGAAAAGTTCTCAGCATTTTGAGAAGAACTCTGGATTTTAAGATACATATTTCCATAAAGAAACACAGAACAGCAAGTGCAGGAATGTCAGTCCTGCAATAGCCGGTAGCCGGCACCGTAGTTAGAGCTGTGCACTATGCCGCCAGCTGTTCGATAATACAATAGAAACAGGAAGGAAGGAAAGTTTAAATGGTTCCTCTTGGTGTAACACACTCTATAACACCGACCAGAAGGTAACAGCTCATACTCAGGAAAAAGAGTGTGAGAAGGATCAGACAGTACTCTGTTAGCCAGACTGAGCTCTGCCTTCTCAACGATCATCTGAAGAGATGGAGAGTCCTACTTGCCAGTTACCTTCATGGCTGTTCTTTCCATGTTGGCTAGTCTGGCTTTCAGCTGGACAGAGAGAGTCCCGGCCCAAGCTGTCATACCATACCTAATGATGCTGCCTAGCACTGACTTCCAGACTTCCATGCTCACGCCAAAAAGTCTGAGCCTGCGTCAAAAATGCATTCTTTGGGCCACAAGTAACACACAGGTAATCAACATGTACATTCCATTTGGCCTGGTTGTCCATTTGGATACCAAGAAATTTAGATGAGGCAACCGGCTCAATTTGCGTATCCCCCAAAACCACAGGTTCATGGACACGCACACCTTTAAGATCAAATACCATTTCTTTGGTTTTGGTAGCATTCAGAACAAGGTGATTGTTCTCACACCAAGCTTTAAAATGATGAATCTCTTCCAGATATCCCACCAGACTGCCAGCACCTCTCAGAAGACTAAGAATTACAGTGCCATCTGAGAATTTTGAAATGTAGTTGTTTACCTGACTGCTCCTACAGTCATCTGAATAGATGGTAAAAAGAAAAGAAGAATTCACGCCCCCTTGTGGCACGCCAGTGCTACACTGTCTAGTGCCAGAGAGTACAGAGTTAACCCTGACCTGTTGAGATCTATTAGTTAACAGAGAATGAAACCATTTATTTATAAACAGATTGACATTCATGCTGGAGAGCTTTTGCACCAGAAGCTTCGGACAGACAGTATCATATGCAGAGCTAAAGTCTGCAAAGAGAGCATGTGCATAGGCCTTTGGTTTTCTCAAAGTGCTTAATAATTACGTGAGTTATGCTTACAGCAGCATCCTCAGTACTTCGTCCAGCTCTATACGCAAATTGTAAGGGGTCGAGTAATGGAGAAACCTCAGACTTAAGAACATTTTCAATAATTCTCTCAAAACACTTCATAACCACACAAGTTGAAGCAATAGGTCTGTAGTCTTTGTTCTCTGAAGGACAAGAGACTCTGGGAACAGGGATTATTAAAAACCTTTTCCAAATATTAGCAACCATATGTTTGTCCATAGACTGCTGAAATATGAGACACCAGGCAGCAGTAAGCTCCTCTAACACCCGACCAGGCAGCCCATCAGGCCCTGTGTTTTTTTTTGTTCCCAATTTTACTAAAAGTACTCTGGACCTGACCAGGATTGATAACGATACGATCTGATGCATCACAAATGGGGAGAGAGATATCAAAGTTAAAGTCCGCTGACATCTGTGATGAACATGCTGTGTCATATCTAAGAAAAAAATCATTCAACTCGTTAGCTCTCTCAAGTTCATCAGGAGTAACAATTTGATTGTGGCTGGAGTTCATGTTGGTAATCTTTTTCATATGATCCCTTTTTGGTATTCATGGTGCTGACACAGTCCTCCAGAGCAGCGTGATGGTTCTTCCTGACCTGCCTTAGTAGTTGATTAAGCTCTTTTTGAGCCGCGATCATCACCTCTTTTAAAAGCCAACTTCTGTTGTTGATGCACTGTTTTACCTCCTCGGTGATATCGGGCTTGTTGTTCAGAAAGTGTTGAATTGTCTTTTTGGGCACAATGTTGTCCACAATTATTGTGCTCTAATGATTTTCTGAACTGAATGATATGGTTCTCTAAAAATTATCAAATATTTAAAACCACTGCAATTGCTTCAAATGCTAAATTGAGTACTAACATTTTAAAAAATTGTACACGTGTGTGTGTGTGTGTGTGTGTGTGTGTGTGTGTGTGTGTGTGTGTGTGTGTGTGTGTGTGTGTGTGCGTGTGTAAACTGTACAGTTTGCATGGTTCAGCCACATGGATAGTTTTTGTTTGGCCAGCAGATTTGCTCTCTGTCATAGACATATAGAAGCAGACTCCTCAGTGAACGGTGTGGCGGCCATCTTGGATGGGCCTTCAATGACAACTACTGAGGAAAGAAGTGTTTACTCTCTAAAAAGTCACAACTGACTGAATTTACAGCACATTTTCACCTGATCTGCTTTGTTACAAACAACAGACCTGAGGTTATTATGATCCAGGATGATTTTATACATTTAGATCTTATTTTAGCCCATTAAAAATGTGACAGTTTGCAGTGAAATACTGACTCTGGAGAAATAAAATGGAAAGACAGAATTATGGATGAGGAGAGTGGCTGTCAGCGTTTTACTGCTTCGTCTTTTTCTACTGTGAAACACTTATTCATTTGATGAAAAGTTTAATAAAGAGTTCCAGCTTTGTGTTTAATGTATTCTCTGTTAAATGTCTGTGTTTTGTTTCCACAGGGTATTTATTTTTGTTACAATGAATCAGGAGCAATGTGGATTTCATGAACCAGCAGTATCCACATGAAGAATTGTTGTGATGAGAGATGAGAGACGACAAAATGAGGTCAGACTGGATTTTAATAATGTCTGGTTACTGTGGCAGGGAGGATATGTGCACGATGAGGTTGCTGTCTTTTTTTGCTTTTGTACAGCCAATTTGTACATATGCTTTCTGGAATAAGGATCCAAGAAAGGCTGTCTTTGAAAGTTAATTGAAGCTTCATCACACAGTCATATAATCCTAAGTGAATCCTCAGAGGTCTGCAAGTGTGTGTGTGCGCGTATGTGTATGTGTGTGTGTGTACGGGTATTTCTATCCTTGTGGGGACCAAATGTCCCCACAAGGATAGGAAAACCTGGCACGACCTGCCTCGTGGGGACATTTTTTGGGTCCCCATGGGGGGAAACAGTGTTTTCTTGGCCATGTTGTTGTTATTGAAAAAAGTAAAAGTGCAAAAACATTTCTTTAGGGCTACGCTTTGTTTTGGAGTGGGTTAGGGTTAGGGTAAGGGTCAGGGTTAGGAGTTAGACATGAATGGGAGTCAATGGACGGTCCCCACGAGGATATAAATACAAACATGTGTGTGTGTGTGTGTGTGTGTGTGTGAGTGTCATGCTCCTCAGTGCATGAAGTCTTAAACCCCTCAGGGCGGGGCTGAGGGCCTATCAAAGCACAGCTTCATGCACGTACACACTCTAAAACTCATCTCCGCTCTTACCCACTCTTTCTCATCATTTACTGCTCCCCTCTCCTTCTCCAAGCAGCACTGCATTGCTCTCTCCTGCCCCCTGGTGGAAGCTGGTACCATGCTCCAGCATCCAGCTGCTGTTAAACTCATAAGGCAGTTATTTCCCTTTATAACCAACAGTAAATAAATAAAAATCACTCAGATGACATGTCATTTGTTATAAATTTGTCACCACACTTCATTCTGTTTATTTTTATTTATTCAACCTTTAGGCAAAACCATATTTTGTGCTTCTATGTGAAAAAGGCCACACTGAATGTATTTTTAGTGTGTTTTGGACCACCCTGAAAGGTGCAGTTTCTAAATTCTACCACCAGGGGGGAGTGTCTAACCAGCTGAGCGCTGCTTGTGGGACCAGGAGGCTTTCTTTCCTCAGAGAACAGCCTGCTGAAGGCGCCCCGCTGTGGCCTCATGACTCTGCTTTTCCTGTATTTAACAGGTTAGTAATGTGCTTCAGTTCATGACATGACACTCTGAAGGACTTTTAAAACCTTTCTGATGTTGTTTTCACCATGTTTGGAGAAGAAAGTATGAAGTTTTTTTGTTGATCATCAAGGCAGCTCCCCTGGAAAAAACAAGATGGTGACCTCCATGAAAATTTAGTATTTCGTTATTAATATTACCCCTTGACAGAAACATACTTTACCCTGCACAAGTAAAAAAGGTTTGAGTGAAATTAATAGGTTTTATACCACAGCAATATGTGATATGAGTCATATAAACGAATCTGTTGGATCGTGTCCAGGAGCCTGTTTTCTACATGTGTCTGGGGTCCTGGTCCACAACCATCTAGACTGTCAATGGACCGACATATTTTAGGAGCAGGGGTGGCGCTATCAGGAGATCAGTAAGAATTGCAGCATCTCGCTGGAATCGCTGCTCTCCCACACTAACTTGGTTACCGGAGCCACAACCTCAAGCTTCCTCCAACACGTCTGATGAAGTAAAACACAAAGTTACTACAATACTGTGAACTGTTTTACTCTTACTTCACATGAAACACATTTTACTTCACCTGCAGCACATTTCCAGATTTCCATTCAGTTAATTAGAGTAAGTTAATTCATAATGCTGAGCCTGAGTTTGAAACACAAACAGAACTACACACGTCATGGTGTCTTCAATCACGTTGCATTGTGACGCTAATGGGAGTCGTAGTTCTTTCTTCAAAATACTGTTTTTTTTTCCAAATAGAAGAATGAAATATGAAAATGTAAGTACATTCAGGGGTTTAAATTGATGAGGAACACGTTCTTCCGGACTGAGTTAACAAATGAAATTGATTTTAACAGGTGAAATGAAGTTCTTACCTGATACCATGATGCCCCTGCTGGTGATGATATCAAGTCGCAGATTACATATTTGTGGAGTTAAAGAACTTTGTATCACAGTTGGTCGCATGATTCAAGCATATTTCATTGTCAACATATAAGCTTTAAAAGTTTTACCAAAGTCAGAGTTCAAAGGTCAATATCTCTGAGCACATGCAAATTAAAGCTTCCAGACTGGCCTCCAGAGGTGTCAAGAAAG
The DNA here is from genome assembly GCF_902148845.1 of Salarias fasciatus. Classification (NCBI taxonomy): domain Eukaryota; kingdom Metazoa; phylum Chordata; class Actinopteri; order Blenniiformes; family Blenniidae; genus Salarias; species Salarias fasciatus. The sequence goes on from NC_043766.1 coordinate 34,443,237, forward strand.
TACTTTCCCATGCCATGTTTTTGTTGTGCCCAGTCAGTTAACAAAGGGCTGGGCTGATTTGAATCACCTGCAACAAACAGTTCTGGGCCCAGGTGATCACAATCAGCCCAGCTCTTCGAGAACTGACTGGGTACATGGAAAACATGGCATGGGAAAGTACTTTCTTGCCACCTCTGCTGGCCTCATCTTACTAACCTCATCATCTGAAGCAGTCAGACTGACAGTAAGATGAACTCAAACACAGCAGAAACCAAAAAATGACCTGCATGCAGCTCTCATTGTTCACTACTGAGCTGATCCCAGGAGGACTTCTCCACCTGTCCTGCAGAGGGAGCTGTTTCTACACTTTGACCTGGAGGACAGCCTCACTGATCACATGGAGAAACCACCCACCCATCCATGTGTGTTTGTGCACAGGTTTGGGGAGTAACGGATTACATGTAACGGCGTTACGTAATCAGGATACAAAAAAAATGTTACTGTAATCCGTTACATTACACACAAAAAATATGTAATCTCGTTACAGCAGTGGCGGACTGTCCATTTCACATTAAGGCCTTCAGAACAGATCCGCCTGAATCAATCCACCTCTCAATAACTATTTTATGTCTATAAAAAAAATATCTTATTGTGCAGATATGCACATAAAGAGTTGTTGCACAGCAGATAGATACTTGTGCAGCCAGAATAAATGCCTTTGCTGAAGTGCACAAGTCTCCTACTACATCTGTGCACATACAATGAGCATCAACAACTTAAAGGGCAACTCCGGTTTTTTGACACCTGGACCTTATTTATAGGTGTGTGCATGCTCATATACTCACTCAGACAAACATGGTGCAGCTCGGAGTCCTTCAGAAGTTATTTAGATCCAACCGATGTAGCTGCACTAGCGGCGGTTCCACAGCAATGGAGTGTTAGCGCTGGACATAATCTCTGCAAAGTCGCTCATTTCGGCTGTATTTTTCCTCCATCGGCGCTGGGTTGCCTTTCGGTCAGAAGGGGGGCCTCCGGCGGTGTCCCGTGGCCTGGCTTAGAGCGCGCATCCGCCGGGCGGCGGAGATCTGGATTCTCCCGGCGAGGAGAAAGCTCCGGCCGTCGCGCGTCCCACGGCTGGCGTGGAGCGCGCATCCGCCGGGGAGCAGAGATACGCTTCCTCCCGGCGAGGAGAGAGCACCGGCCTCAGCGTGGCGGGCCGTCGCGCGTCCCGCGGCCGGCCCGGAGCGCGCATCCACCGGGGAGCGGAGATACGCATCCTCCCAGCGAGGAGAGACATCCAGCGGCCCAGCGGCCGCGTGTGAGCCGTGCGTCTTCGCGGGTGTCCGGAGCCTCCGTGGAGCAGCTGAGGGCCGTTTTCCAACTCGGCCCCTGGAAGTCAGACGCCGGGGCACCGTGACAGCCGAGGCCGACTCAAAGTGCCTCTCTGCAGGGGAGAGGAGCGCCGCAACATTCCCATCTGAGCTAATTGTGGCTAAGTTAGCGAAAACTGTCAGCTCTTCAGCTGACCCACCTGAAGACGGTAGACGAGCTGACTTTATAACACTGGCGATGGATGAAGAAATACAGCCGAAATGAGCGACTGTGCAGAGATTATGTCCAGCGCTAACGCTCCATTGCCGTGGCCCCCGCTAGTGCGGCTACATCGTTTGGATCTAAATAACTTCTGAAGGACTCCGAGCTGCACGATGTTTGTCTGAGTGAGTATATGAGCATGCACACACCTATAAATAAGGTCCAGGTGTCAAAAAACCGGAGTTGCCCTTTAATAAAACAGCAATATTATTTAGGAAAAGAGGAAATTTTACTCACCAAAATCCCGATTATTTGAAAACAAAATACATCCACCTTTCCTTCCTCAAAAAGAGTTCAACTGCTCTGTCATATAGATTATCCGTGCGTTTCAGTTCCATAAAGCCAGGGCTGAAAGTCCAGCTTGCCTTGTGGTATTTCTGGCATAAGTTTTATTTCTCTTCAGGTCTTCTTCTTCTTCTTCTTTGAAATAATTGAGGTAGGCAACCAACAACTTAGGTGCATACCGCCCCCTACTGTATCTCTTGGTGAATGTAAATCAGAAGGCCTGGATGTGCTGTTGTTGGTGTACACTAGCTAGAAGGCGCTGAGTCGCCAACTCGAAATCTGATTGGTTGAAGCAACTGTCTGCTTGACGCTTCACTTTACTTTACTGCGCTATCAGAACGGACAGTGAAGGCCTCAGGCAGATTTCTTTTTACCCTAGCAACAGATGATGCCTGAAATCTGATTGATTAAATGATTTAATATGAAAAAAACATGTCTGGAAGCAGCGTGACCACGGGAAAACTATGAAAGGAACTGGAACATACCGTTTGGAATCATTTAGTAAGTATTCATGGACAAAATATAATTTACATCAGTCTGTAATTCAGATAACTTTTAGGCCAGCAGAGAAGGCCTTGCAGGCCCTGACGGCCCACCACTGCCTTACAGTACAGGCAAAAAATATGTAATCTCGTTACAGGTATATCTGATAAAAGATGGATTACTGAGTGGGATTACTTTTGAAAATCAGACGGACTATACCAGCAACAACAGACATATGCGCCGTATACAGACATTGTGACACTTTACAGCACTTTATGGCACAAACCGCCACATCATAGATCTATAAACAATAGACACCGTAGATATATAAATGATAGACGCCGCATCGACTGCTGTCTTGGAGCAGCCTCCCGCTATACTATTATATGTTTAATCGCGAATGAAACAACCGGTGTTGCAACCAGAGTGTTTCCAAAGGAGAGTGTCAGAGATGTGAGAGGACTTGATGGTCTGGTCTGTCATGGTGATGATGTGCTTGTGAAAACAAAGCCAAAGTGACTGAGCAGCTGCCACAGCCCAAGTGAGAGGAAGACCTTCACCATCTCACGAGCATGGCTAACGACCTCGCTAAGTTCATGCCACAGTTGGCCACAATAGCCACACCGCTGAAGGAGCTGCTTCATCTGCTTCATCTGCTTTTGGAAGCTGAGGTTGAGATTCCTTTATTAGCCCCACAGGGGGAGATTTCCAGTCATCAAGAGACACCAGGAGGATGAGGAGGGGGGGAGTGAGCAGGCAAAACAGGAGACACCGTACAAGACCACTTCAGAAACTTACACCTGGACAGAAAGTCTGGATCAGCACAGATGAAACTGCAGGAGCAGTAGTTCCACCTGCCAGTCCTCCCAGATCTTATGCGGTAGACACTGATGGAGGGTTTCTAAGGAGAAACTCCTGAGACCTACAGGGGTTCTTACAAGACCTGGAGGAGTGGTGGGACCTCCTGATAGGATGGATGAGTCAACCAGGGACACATGCTCACTTTTCTGACTAAAAGAAGCTTTCAAACATTGTTCATGCTGTCATTTTAAACACTTTGTGTTCATGTTGTGAACAAAGAGAGACGTTCAGGTTCGGGTTGAAATGAGTCTGCAGGACTTTAATGTTCATATCAGCGGTCAGATACTTTATGCTGTTTACCTGAAAATGAGTCTGAATTGATCTTAAAGGAGGAGGTAAAATAGTAGGACTACTGGACTACTTATCCCAGAATGCTTTGCACCTACAGGTTGGATGAAGGTTCCTGGTTCCTGAAAACAGTTTTTTTTCCTTAGAAACCTGCTTCAACACAACAACACATCATCATTGGTGGGAAGCTGCTTGCAGACTAACAGCTCACTGGCTGTGATTTTCTCCTCCTTCAAGCTTTAGCAGAATTCCAATCAACGCTCCAAAGACACCAGTTGTTTGTCTTCCGTCTCAGAGACATGAAGGGGACACTGCCGGCCCAGCAGGAAGTCCATCAATCATTGACTTGTTGAGGAGTGCTGCCATACAGATCACGTTGCCTCACCTTAGTTCAGATGGACTGTGGCGCTCTGAGGGCGTGTCAGAGCTGAACATGGACTTTGACTCTTGGTTGTGAAGCTGAGATGGCGTCCTCACATCAAGCAGAGACAGACAGAAGGGCCGAGGAGGGACGGAGAGCAGCTTCTTCTCTCCTACAGTGTCTGGAAGAAGATTTGAAGAGAGTTCAGCAGGTGAGAATCTCTGTCAGCTCACAGCAGAGCTTTCACCACGCCGTCTTCCACTGGACTTCACTGTGTGGCTGCTGGATGTGTGTGTGTGTCTGTCCAGCCTACGTTTCTAGTGGGGCACACATCAGGAACATCCTTCAAATGTGTGTGTGTGTTTCTCTATACTGTCACTATGGAGGTCCTGATGAGGAAAATCCATTCATTTGGAGGAGACCACTTGTTTTACAGCCACGTTTTGTTCCAGTCTGCAGGAAGTTAATGGAGTGTCCTCATTAGAATAATTGATCATAACTGTAATTTCCTGAAAATATTTATTTTTGTTCAACTCTGACACACTGTCTGAACCAAACAGTGTCTATCTGAGGAACACACACACACACACACACACACACACCCACACACACACACACACACACACACACACACACACACACACACACTTACACACACACACACACACACACACACACACACACACACACACACACACACACACACACACACACACACACACACACACACACGCTTATCTGATTGATTGTGCTGTTAGTCAGAAGCCTGTGTTCTTTGTTTATTCAGGGCAGTCTTGCCTCTGACTCCTGGGGCCTCATTTATCAACTCTGCACATGCACATTGTGTGTGTTTTGAGTGTGTACGAGCATTTCCACCAACGTCTGGAATTTATGAACTTGAACCTAAAGTTATGAATGTGTTTAAATGTAAGTACAACTCTGACCATGGTTCCACAAAGCACCTAGTGGTTTTACAGTGGAACTACAAGTAGAAAGAATGACGAGAGTCATCAGGTGCAAACGCCGCATATGTCCTCTGTTTGCTCAATAAGTCATTTTATTGAGTGTATGTGATTAAAAGGTTCTAAAATAAACTGTGACAGCTTGTTAAAATGTTTATCAGTACTCACAGAGGTTTTTAGCCAAGCCATGAACGTGCAGCTGACCGGTTAGCTGAGAGCACAGAGGTAAAGGCACCGATTAGTTTTAGTTTATTTGTCCAGAGAGTTCAGCAACAGAAAACCTTTGAAATAATCAGTTTTGACTAATCCAACTGTCCCGTGATAAACTTGTTGCCCTTCATGTGAGAAGTTCAGGTTCAATTCCCATCAGCGACGACATTTTGTTAATATTCTTGGCAAAACAAATCATGGATTTATGCAGTGATTTCTGCTCTATTGAAGCCAGAGACTAGAAGAAGAGAAGCCATCCCAGAGCTCATCCAGCTCCTGTCTTTTCTGGGATTTATGACACTGATTCTACCGTCAAACCAAACTTTTCTTTCTTCTGCTGACCTCTCCTCTGAGCATTGACTGGTGGTTCCTTATCAGGCAGCACTGCTCCTGGTGTTGGTTTTCCCAACATTCAGTGTACCAAACAATGTTTTCTGGTTTGCTTCATTTTTTGCTATGACGATAAAAAGTAAAAAAAAAAAAAAAAAAAAAAACGTCAGTATTTACAAAGAGCCGTGTTGTTCCATATATGGTTAATTTGAGGCGGCTCTGAATGCAAATGAGCCCGAAAGTGGATGAGCATGGTGATTCAGAACAAGTGGAATTTATCAACACTGCTGACTTACTGATCTGAGTACGACCCACACACGCATTTCTGGCAAATATGGATTTTTGGGGGATTTACACACTTTCAAAATTCCATTTTAAGGCCTCAGGAGCCTCATTTATAAACGTTGCTTACGCTCAAAACAGGGCCTGAAAGTGGTGTACTCCACTTCCTACGTCAACGTCAGGATTTCAAATTATGACTCAACGTGACAATGAGTGCACCGCTACGCCAACTTTAAAACTGGAGGATGGAGATGATGGACACAGGAGGAGCCACCTGCACCATGGCATCTGAGCCCTGGGATTCCTGCTCATCATCCGGGCCCTGATGGCTTCTCTGGCCTGCTTGTGGTTTTCTCAGAGGTCAGAGGTCATATTTGCATGATCACTGTCACATTTCATGATCACGCTGACCTTTAATCGCTCGTCACATTCTACATGTGGACTGTGTTACTGTCCTCTGGTGGGTCAGACTAATGGCTGTCTGGATTAGATCTCTCCTGATGCCCTGGTTTGTAATTTGACACCTGGATCTTCAGCTTGCATGTCTCAGATATGTACCAGCTATGTTCTCTAACAAAATTCCACAGGATGTCCCTCTGTCATATCTTTATGGAGGTGTAGCAGCCAGTCATCTGGAGTGTTGGTTCCAATTGAAGGATCGTGATATTTTCCTTCTCTCCACTGTTTTTTTTTTTTAATGTATTTTTTTCTACTTCTTTTTCCTCTCTTTCTGTCCCCCTGTCAGGTCAAAAGTATCATGTACTCATATTCAAAGTAAATGAAATAAAATAAGAAAAATATTATCAAGAGGAGCTTTACACTTTACACAAGCTCCCCTTGGAAGAGCAAATCACAACTCCTGCTCTGTAGACCGCATTGTTCCTCAAAACTTCTGAGTATTTAACATACATTTCAATCAGCTTTTACAATTTCTTTTCCAACCTTTTACACTACGTCGAGCTACATGAAATTTTGATTTGACCGATTTTAATGAAAGCAAAGAAAGGGCATATGCTGTGTTGGCACCTGCTGTGACTCTTTTCAAACTTTTTATTTGTAGTTTCACTGGTCTACTGCTAGATTTTGTGCACACGTGGTCGGAGTAGCGGGAAACTTTTCATTCGTTCCAAAGCAAAAATTCAAGTTGATAAATTCCACACTTTGCCTAGAAATGCACGTACGCACTCAGTACACACATATCTGTGAGTGCGAATTGATAAATGAGATCTCAGGTCTCTGACTCCTGCTCTCTGACTCCTGGTCTCTGACTCCTGTGAATGCAAGTGAATGATTGAGAAGGAGCTCATGAGGATTCTTGTTTTGTGTTTTTCAGAGTCAAACATCTCACCTGCAGTAAAGCATGTGAAAAGTTTCGTGACATAAATCAGACTCTTCACATGGTTAAAGATGAGCTCAACCCTAGAAATCCTCCTGGGAATTCTGGAGGATTTGGGACATGAAGACTTTGATAATTTCCAGTGGTATTTGTGGCATGATAGGGTTCTTGAAGGGTTCAAATCAATCCCAAAGAGTAAACTGGAGGGATTGGACAGGAAAAACACAGTGGATGAGATGATCCAAGCCTACAGCATTCATACTCTTAAAGTCACTAAAATGGTTTTGGAGAAAATGAAGATGATGGGTTTATGGGAGAAGCACGAAAAAAAGATTCCAAAACCTGAAGGTAAGTCCTGGAAACATGAAAACTTGATGATGTTCTAACTGACATTTGTCAGGACCCTGTGGGCCCCACCCCCTGACCAAGTCTCCCATTCTTCTGCTGTCCAAGTCCCTCGCTGGTTCCTCTCCTGTGTGTCATCAGTTCCACCTGTCGTCTCTCTGCCTCACCTCATGTTTCAATCTTCCGATTAGCCAGTCTCCTCCCAGCTTCTTCCCTCCTGAATGTATTTAATCTCCTCTGTCCTGTCAGTTGGTGTTGGATCATTGTACCTTTTGTGCCCTTCCTTGTGTGCTCCCAGTCACCCCATAGCCTTGTGTCTGTATTTCTGGACCCAAGAAATTAATCAAAAAAATGAACTCCACCTGTCCTTCGACATTTGGGCCGATCCGCCGGTCATGACAACATTTGCACAACGTGAAAAAACAGATGAATGGTTAAAGCAAAATTGTCTTCTGCTTTCACAACATTGGATCTTTTTAATTTTTCTCTTGTTGATATTTTATTAGATTAAATGATAGATGACCTTTGATTCTCTTTCTCTGTCAAACACCACAAATCTGCTGAAAATCAGTTTGTGATTTCTGTATGACACTTTGGACTGTCTGAAGTTCACAGTCCAGTGAGCTGATGAGAAAAACATGAGGAAATGATTCATTATTCTTTTAACCTCGGAACACCTCTTGAGTTGATTGGCATTTTTGAGTATGTCTAATCACAAAGCTAAGATTGTATAGTTTTTGCTGATGTTTAGAGGAAGTGTGAGTCCTAGGATTTTGTGGAACAGTTTGAATGCAAATCTTTTTATCTTTTTTTTTTCTTTTTGTCTCTGAAAAAATGAATAGTGGAAGATGATTCTCAAAAGAGGTGTCAGGAACAACTGAAGTCCAACCTGCAGAACAGGTTCCAGGAGGTGTTTGAGGGGATCGCTAAACAAGGAGAGTCCACCGTCCTGAACCAGATCTACACAGAGCTCCACATCACAGAGGGAGGGACTGCAGGGGTCAATCAGGAACATGAGGTCAGACAGATAGAAAAAGCATCCAGGAAACTAGACAAAGAAGAAAGAAGAATCAGACCAGAGGAAATCTTTAATGACTCACCTGGAAGGTCTAAACCAATCAGAACGGTGCTGACAAAGGGAGTGGCTGGCATTGGGAAAACAGTCCTGACACAGAAGTTCACTCTGGACTGGGCTGAAGACAAAGCCAACCAGGACGCCCACTTCATATTTCCATTCACCTTCAGAGAGCTGAATGTGCTGAAGGAGGACAAGTTCAGCTTGGTGGAACTTGTTCATCACTTCTTCACTGAAACTAAAGAAGCAGGAATCTGCAGCTTTGAAGAATTCCAGGTGATCTTCATCTTTGATGGTCTGGATGAGTATCGACGCCCTCTGGACTTCCACCAGACCAAATTCGTGACTGATGTTACAGAGTCCACCTCAGTGGATGTTCTGCTGATAAACCTCATCAGGGGGAAACTGCTTCGCTCTGCTCGAATCTGGATCACCACACGACCTGCAGCAGCCAATCAGATCCCTGCTGACTGTGTGGACATGGTGACAGAGGTCCGAGGGTTTAACGACCCCCAGAAGGAGGAGTACTTCAGGAGGAGGTTCAGAGACAAGGAGCAGGCCTGCAGGATCATCTCCCACATCAAGACCTTACGAAGCCTCCACATCATGTGCCACATCCCGGTCTTCTGCTGGATCACTGCTGAAGTTCTGGAGGAGGAGCTGAAGAGCAGAGAGGGAGGAGAGCCACCCAAGACCCTGACTGAGATGTACATCCGCCACCTGGTGGCCCAGGCCAAAATGAACAAGGTCAAGTATGATGACGGATCTGCCAAAAATGAAATCTGGAGTCCAAAGAGCAGGGAGATGATAGAGTCTCTGGGACAGCTGGCTTTTGATCAGCTGCAGAAAGGAAACCTGAGCTTTGATCCATCCGACCTGAAAGAGTGTGGCATTGATCTTGAAGCAGCCTCAGTGTACTCAGGAATGTTCACAAAGATCTTTAAAAAGGAGAAAGGTGACGAGAATGTTTTGTTCTGCTTCATCCATCTGAGCTTTCAGGAGTTTCTGGCTGCTCTTCATGTCCATCAGACCTTCGTCAACTCTGGAATCAACCTGCTGGAGAAGAAACAAACCATCAGGTGGCCAAAACTGTTGATGAAGACACCTAAGCTCCACCATCTCCATCAGAGAGCTGTGGACGAGGCCTTGAAGAGTCCAAATGGACACCTGGACTTGTTCCTCCGCTTCCTCCTGGGTCTTTCACTAGAAAGCAATCAGCGTCTCCTAAAGGATCTGCTGACACAGACAGGAAGTAGCTCAACAACCAATAAGGAAACAGTCCAGTACATCAAGAAGAAGCTGAGTGAGAATCTGTCTGCAGAGAGAAGCATCAATCTGTTCCACTGTCTGAATGAACTGAATGATGGTTCTCTGGTAGAGCAGATCCAACGGTACCTGGGATCAGGGCGTCTCTCAATAGTTGCAGTGTCTCCTGCTGAGTGGTCAGCTCTGGTTTTCATCTTACTGTCATCAGAAGAAGATCTGACGGAGTTTGACCTAAAGAATTACTATGCTTCAAACTCTTCAGGAGCCTCAGAGGAGGCTCTTCTGAACCTGCTGCCAGTGGTCAAAGCCTCCAACAAAGCTCTGTATGTACTTCATGAACAAATATGTAGAACTGAGTCCATGACAAACATTGATCTGGTTTTCATTGTTGGTTCTTCTTCAGGTTGCGCAGCTGTGGTCTGTCAGAGAGAAGCTGTGGAGCTCTGTCTTCAGTTCTCAGCTCTCAGTCCTCCAGTCTGACACATCTGGACCTGAGTAACAACGACCTGAAGGATACAGGAGTGAAGCTTCTGTTTTCTGCGGTGGAGGATCCATGCTGCACATTGAATAATTTGAGGTTGTAAGATAATTGTTATTTATTCACCACTCTCTGGTGTCTTCCACACATTTGTAGAACATCTGAATGGAACTTTGAAACATTTGATATTTTCTCTACAACTGTCCAGGAAGTAAAACTACAGTGTAAATCCAGAATGTCAATCATGTAGAAAAGTGATTTAACCATTTCTAATTTGATGTAAGTCAGTTTTACTTTGTGTTTTTCAGTTCTGGGTATAACCGATCATTCCTATCATTGTGAAGCAGAATTCACCAAGCGTTGGATTGTTCACCCACTAATAGAGAATGTGAGCTGGGTTTAGACCGTCGTGAGACAGGTTAGTTTTACCCTACTGATGATGTGTTGTTGCAATAGTAATCCCACTAATAATAATCAGTGGGTGAAAAGTCCAATGCTTGGTGAATTCTGCTTAACAATGATAGGAAGAGCTGACATTGAATGGTAAATGGTAAATGGTAAATGGACTACACTTATATAGCACTTTTTACCGTGCACTGACCCAAAGCACTTTACACTGCAATATCACATTCACCCATTCACACTCACATTCACACACCAGTGGAGAAGGCTGCCATGCAAGGCGCTCAGTCCATCCACTGGGGGCGATGTAGGGTTCAGTGTCTTGCCCAAGGACACTTTGACATGCAGACAGGGGGAGACAGGAATCGAACTAACAACTTCAGAATAGTCTTTATTGTCATTGCAACAAGTTACCGAAGTTACAAGTTACAACGAAATTGCTTGGGTTTTAAAGACACCCAGCCAGCCAATTATGGTGCTCCGTCTTGAAAAGGACACAGAGTCAAAGAAACCACAAAAGTGTGGTGGAGACGTTGAGAGTGGGGGAGGGACGGGCCTTGAACGAAGCAGTCCAAAGGTGAACTTGGGTAGCAGCTGGGAGAGAGAGAGGGATGATAGAGAAAGAGGTCAATCTTGTCCTTGAATCTTCAGGGAGATTGTTTGGTCTTCCAGGGGCGCCAGATGTAATCAGAAGGTATCTTGTTTTGGTGTAAAGAGCCGTTTAACCTTCCTTTGCTTGGTATCTCCACTTTCAGACAGAAGCTGGGTTTAACCCTCTCGGTGATGGTGACATCCAACTAGCGTCTCAATTGTCCATAACCCAAATTGTCCACCTTTCGAAAGGGTTCACACAAACGATCAGCCTCAGCTTTTGCCCGTTGATTTGAAAAGACCGCCATCCCTTGGACGTCTTTTGTGGTGGCGGTCTTCTTAATCCTCCAGAGGATCAGGTCGCAGTACAAGCCAATCAGCAGCAGGCCGATCATCATAAATCCGAAAATGTAATCATCCACAATGTCCTTGATGGACAGGGGTGCCAGGCATGTGACACCCCTCCACTTCTCCCGGGCGTCCATCACATACCCAGCATGCCGAGTCCCGTCCGGACAGGCAGTATCCCCTGCTCCTGTGCTCTTTGTTGAAAAACTCAAATCAGTTGCGTAGAGAGACCAGCTGATCAATTCCATGGTTGATATTTGGTTTGTTTAAAAAATCAAGTCAAGTGATTACTCCAGTTAAACAGATGAGACAAGAGTGCAGCAAGCAGAGACAAGAGGGAGGGAGAAGCAAGTAGGGAGCGACAGAAAAAGCATCTGCCTCCTCTGAGAGCCAGCCAGAATGTCAACCTTCTGAATGAGAGACGACTGCTATCCCCACTGAACCACAGCCGCTCAAAAAGCCACGTCAGAAACAAAAATGATCTCCACAAGAGCAACGACGGTCGGAACAGTTAGTCTGAGTTATGTGCTGCAAATACAGGACTCATCCAAGAGTTGGTAGGTGGAGCTGTAGAGTGGAATTGATGTAGGAAGCAGGTGTAGTAGTGAGGTCCTACAGGTGTAGTGGTGAGGGTCATTTTGGTGTAGTGGTGAGGTCCTACAGGTGTAGTGGTGAGGATCGTCTAGGTGTTGTGGTGAGGTTGTCTAGGTGTAGTGGTGCGGTCCTGCAGGTGTGGTGATGAGGTTGTCTAGATGGAGTGGTGAGGTGTTACAGGTATAGTGGTGAGGTCCTACAGGTGTAGTGGTCAGGTCCGACAGGTGTAGTGGTGAGGTCCTACAGGTGTAGTGGTCAGGTCCGACAGGTATAGTGGTGAGGTCGTCTCGGCGTAGTGGTGAGGTCCTGCAGGTGTAGTGGTCAGGTCCTACAGGTGTAGTGGTGAGGTTGTCTAGATGTAATGGTGAGGTCCTACAGGTGTAGTGGTCAGGTCCTACAGGTGTAATGTTGAGGTCCTACAGGTGTAGTGGTCAGGTCCTACAAGTGTAGTGGTCAGGTCCTACAGGTGTAATGGCGAGGTCCTACAGGTGTAGTGGTCAGGTCCTACAGGTGTAGTGGTCAAGTCCTACAGGTGTAATGGTGAGGTCCTACAGGTGTAGTGGTCAGGTCCTGCAGGTGTAGTGGTCAGGTCCTCCAGGTGTAATGGTGAGGTCGTCTAGGTGTAGTGGTAAGGTCCTACAGGTGTAATGGTGAGGTCGTCTAGGTGTAGTGGTGAGGTCCTACAGGTGTAGTGGTCAGGTCCTACAGGTGGAATGGAGCTGCTGTGATCCTGATTTTCAGGATCACCAGTCTCTCCAATCTATTTACCAGCGCGGCCGATTTTGCAGTCATCACCAGAATTCCATTCCCCAGTTTTTTTTTCTAGTCGCATGACAAAGTGGGGCATTTGTGAACGTTTGTTCTTTTGTGACGGCAGCAGCTTGCAGCTCCTGCCAGAAGAAATTGCAACTGTGAGATCGAAATCAAAACTAAAGTCGTGTGATCAAAGTTCCAACTGTGAAATGCGCATTAACTGGCTGCAGTGCACAGTCAGTCTCTGCTCCATAGTTGATTCAGTACAAAAGTCCTCCACAGTGCTTAGAGTTGGGAAACTGTGTCTGCTTGCAGATGACCTGTCCCACAGTCTGCAGACACAAGAGAATTCACCCACTCTTAGTCAAACTGCTCCTCTTCTGCTCCCCTGTCTCTCTCACACACGAACACACCAGCTAGGTTCAGAAATCACAGCCTCAGTCACACCTGAACCAATCAACCTGGACCTGCACACATCTCACACACCTCTGCAGAAAAATTACCCTAACATAGAATTCCTTTTACAACATACATGAAATAAAATACATTCAAACATTTTAATAGTGCTGTCAGTTTTAATTGCATTAATCGTGATTCTGTCAGGGGCGGCTGTTAGATTTTTTATTTTATTTTTTTTTAAATTCCAATTAATGAAAAAGTTAGGGTTAGGGTTGGCAGTTGGCTCAAAGAAAAGAAACAGGATACAACTTATTTACTGTCATTGGAACTTCATTGTTTTTTTCCATCCCTGTGCAGTACAGCAGAATTATGAGGATTCAATTCTTCATTTGATACTTGAAAATGTGATAATGTCCTACTGTCCTGCTGTGGCTGTCTATTTTTTGGACTGTTCAACATTAAGAAAGTTGCACATCTCGACTTTAAAATGTCGAATGTTTCAAATTTGACATTTGTGAGTGTTTTCTCATGTGAAACTGTTCCACTCAAGTTGAAACATCCAGATAAAGACATTTCGGTGTAATAAATTGGTGATTTTATGTGTTGATTATAAGTTCACAAATGATGTGATTAATCACAAATAACTATGGTCAAAGTTGCAATTAATTAGTTAATTTTTTAAATCAATTGACAGCACTATTTTTTCACAATCCACATGCATTTTAAACAGAAATGCAGAAACTGATAATACACATTTGAATTGTTTTAATCCATTGAAAACATTCTATTTATTAACATATTTAAACATTTATCATTATTTCTCACTGAGCTACAAAGAATTTGTAGTCTAAATTCAGTTGGAGAGTAGCAGCTTTCTGTCCTCCACTCACTGGCCTTCATTTATTAAACGGTCGTACGATGGTATATGGGCGTACGCCCGTCGTACGTCCATATGAAAGACGGGTTAGTTATTTATCAATTTGGTCGTGTTGGGGTTTACAATTGTTAATTGGAAATAAAATACTAAAGTATCGATTACTGGGAGTAATTGGTTACTTTAAGTAATTTAGTTACTTATTAATTTGAGTAAATTTTGATTTACCAATTAATAATTGCAGGTCAATCACAGTGGATCACCAATAACAATCAATTACTGCGCAATAAACTGTTTAAAGTGAAGCACCAAGTAATTTAACCCAACATCAATTATTATTAATCAGAATAAACTGTTAATTATTCGTTAATAATGTTAAATAATCAGCTATTTGGGAATAGAGTAGACCATAGGGTGATTTAACCATTAAATTATTGATTAACAAGGTGTTATTCGTTAACCAATAAAGCCACAAATTACCAATTATTGGAAATGGGTAAATTACAGAAAATGAGCTGAGGGAAGTTGTGAATTATGCATTAAATAAACCTGTGGGTTATTTAATTGATAATTCCGGGGCACCACCTCATCAGAGGAACATTCATTACCAATTTTCAGTCTCAAAGATGGAAAGATAATTTGAGCTGGTTGTTAATCTTTGGATACACAACCTTTAAATTATCAGAGAAGGTGTGAGATCGAGCATAGACTGTTACAACCAGGACATTTGTCACAAAACACAATGAATTGTCCAGTTCAGTTAATGAGCGTTTATTAACAATGTCTATTACTAATTAACACATCTAATCAACAAAACAGAACATTCAAAACTGAATCAAGACTGAATCTCCTCCTGCTGCTGCCTTTATTTAAAGCTGGCATCCGGCATGGCTGCTGGACAGGACCGGGACGGAAACGCTCAGAGAGCAAGAGACAGAAAGAGAGAAAGATAAAGACAGGGAGAACAGGGGGGGGGGGGGGGGGGGGGGGGGGGGGTTTTGGGCACAACCTATGTACAAATGCAAAACAGTGTTGTCGACGCACCACACGCAACCAAGAACAGTCCCAAACCCCAATCTAGACAACACCAAAACAGACCCAACAACCAACACAAAAACTGACAGAACCATACATATACATATATATAAATAATTTTTTTTTTTTTTGGAGAATATAGCTTGTAGTAACTAGTAGTAAACTCGGGGCGTGCATCAAGAGAGGTCTACTACAGATCACCATTAGTCTAACCACCACAAGAAGACAAGGTAACCGAGTATGTGAAGAGTGATTAAAGATCAGCGTGCTCATGCGAGAGAGAGCGTCTGGAGATGCACAGGAAGGGGCGTTAACCCATTCGGAGCGTGGCCCGATTGGGTCAGCTGTGTGGTCCCTCTTCCTGGAGGAAGAGGAGGGGTGTGTGAGTGTGGGTGTGAGCGTGGGTGTGTGTGTGGTGTAGTGGCCACCTGAAGTGACAGGAGGAGTCGATCCTGAGTCACTCACGAAGCAGGCGTGACTCGGGTCAGGCTTGGGTGTTCGTGAGTGTCCGGATGGCTGACGAGTTGGCACATGGGTGTCCGCATGCGCGGTAGAGAGAGAGAGAGAGAGAGAGAGAGAGAGAGAGAGAGAGAGAGAGAGAGAGAGAGAGACAGAGAGAGGATGAGGGAACGGAGTTCTGGCCGAGCAGGACGGGCGACCCTGTGCGCGCGTGCAGAACCGGTGTCTGCACGCCTGCGCGGCAGAGAGAGGAGGGGAGGGGGTGTTCTCCGGACCTTCCCCTTGGTGGGCGGTGTGCGGATCTGCTTCTCGGGGTGTGAGACGAGATTACGCGAGATGGAGACGGAGGGGAGGAGGAAGAGAGAGAGGGGAGAATCGAGCGGGCGAGCGATGCACGTGCATGCTCCTGACGGAGGTCTACCGCGCTGGTTCAACTTACTACTCTCGGGTTAGTAAAGAGGAGAGGCGGAGAAAGATGAGCCTGTCTTCCTATCTCACACGCACAGATGCACGGCTAGCCGGCATCTTGCGGGTCTGATCTGTGAGGAGGAAGCGCGTGCTCATGAGCGTGCGCATGGGAGCGCACGAGGAGAAAGAGAGAGAGATGAAGAAAGGAAACAACAGTGCATATGTCATGAATGGCTTCAGTCCTGGTTCACAATAAAAACACAAGCATGAATCATCACCACTATCTAAGCCTGTGGTATCATACATCCGAGGATGCTTCTCCTTCAGTCATCTTGCAATGACTGGAGCTTTTAGCCAGGGGGTTGTGTCATCAGATGGTTATCAACGATCCTCAAGTGCTTCGACCCTGAACCATAACACTCTCCTGTTGGTGGGTCAGCAGTGGTGGCCAGCCACTACTCACTTCCCCGTGGCTGCCAGCTCAGTTCCTCCCTTCTATTCCATATCCAACAGGAGGCTCTCTCTGCTGCCTCCCCGAGTCTTCATACCACTTTCTTTCTCTCAATTGCTCTCATTCCCACAGCAGACAGCAGCTTCCAGACAGACTGGACAGGGAAACCTCTGCATCCCACCTCAACAGTGTAAAGCTACATCTGCCAGCCTTTGTCTTTGCAATCCTGCACCAAGTCACTGTAGCGATCAGACTTTCTTTCAGATGCCTCTTCACACCCCTCCTCCCAAGGGACAGTAAGCTCCACTAGGATGATCTTCTTTCCTACAGTGGAGAAAAGTACTGCATCAGGCCTGAGGGTTGTGTGGACAAAATCCGGAAACTGAAGTCTTCTCTTCAGGTCAGCTCTGAGCTCCCATGCTTGGGTTGCCTGCAGGATGCCTGCCCTTGGTTTTCTGGGCCCGGGAAGCTTTGCTCCCTCCTTGACAAATTCTATTCCAGGGAATGGCTTGATCTTACATGGACGTTTCCTGGTTCTTTCCTGCTCTAAGATGTCAGCGAGCATGACCAGTACTTTGTCATGGCGCCATCTGTATCTATCCTGGGCTAGTGCTGTTGTGTACCCTGTCAAGATGTGTGCCATGGTTCCTCTCTGCCCGCAGAGCTTGCACGATGGATCATCCTTCAAGCCCCATTCATGAAGGTTCACTGGAGATGGAAGGGTGTCATAGACAGACCTTAGCAGAAAGGAAATGCGGTAGGCCTCTAGCCTCCAGAGGTCGCTCCAGGTCACTTTCCTTTTAGGGAGGTCCCACTTTGTCCAGGCTCCCTGCGATCCTAGCTCCAAGATTCTAGCCTTCCTTTGCTCCTCTGCTAGGTTCCTTACTTCTTCCTGGAGCATGCCTCTTCTTTCTGTAGTGTTAGCTGATCCCCAGGTTTGAAAAAGGGTCATTCCTAAGCCTTGGCGCCCTATGCAGGGTGATCCAATGATATCCTTGAGCCTCAGGCTCCCCTCAGCCTGGGCCAGAGAGGCAGAGGCCGCCCACTTTCGTCCCAACCTTGTTGTTACACCGGCCTCTCTGACACTGCTGTCCTTTGAGTCTCTGAAAGTCAGTGCCACCCTGCATTTAGCTACTTGAAACTCCTCTACCAGAGAAGAAAAGGGCAGTTGTAGTTGTCCGGATCTGATGTACAGGCCTACTGACGTGAAGCTAGGTGGAATTCCCAGCCATTTTCTGAGATGTGAGTTGATTTTATGCTCCACTCCTTCCACCACTGAAAGTGGGATCTCGTAGACAGTCAGTAGCCACATCAATCTGGGAAGCAGGCCATGTTGATATAGCCACGCTTTGAACTTCCCTGGGAGACCGGCTTTCTCGATCTTCTCCAGCCAGGTCGACACTTGCTTCTCAGTGGTGCGAACGTTGTTATGGTCTGTTAAAGATTCATCATACCACTTACCCAGGTACTTGATGGGATTGTTCTTGATGGAGGGAATGGTCTCACCTTGGATGGAAAGGCTATATTTGAAAGAAATGTTACCCTTACTGATAATCAAGCACCTTGATTTCTTTGGCTTGTATGTCATTCTTGCCCATGTAGCCATCTCTTCGAGCTTTGACAAGACCCACCTAGCCTGCACATGGGATGCAGTTGTAATCGTGAGGTCATCCATGTAACCTCTGATAGGCGGTTGTCGGATCCCTGAGTCCATCAAGGGTCCCCTGGTTTCCTTTTCTCCTGCCTGAATCAGAAGATTCATGCCCATCACGAATAAGATGGGGGACACAGTGCATCCTGTAACAATCCCTCTTCCAAGATGCTGCCACTGTGTGATGTAGTCCTTTGTCTTAAAACGAAGCTTGATTCCATTCAAATAGGTGTTGAACATACTCCTGATGTGGTCTGGGATGTTGTAGTGTGTTAGAGCTGTCCGGATTAGAAAGTGGGGGATGGTCCCAAAGGCATTTGTTAGATCCATCCAGACAACAGTCAAGTCCCCTTTCTTCCTACGGGCCTCTCGAATCATCTGACTCAGGACTCCAGTGTGTTCCAGGCATCTAGAGAAACCTGGTATACCCCCATTTTGAACTGAGGTGTTCACATATCCATTTTTGATCATGTACGCGGACATTCTCTTTGCCACCACTGAGAAGAAGATTTTGCATTCGGTGCTGAGTAAGGAAATAGTTCTAAATTGGCTGATGCTCACTGAGGCCTCCTCTTTGGAGACAAAGCAACCTTCTGCTTTCTGCCAGAAGGTCAGAACAACACCTTTCTTCCAGATCCTCCTGAGCAACTTCCACAGTCGCCGAAGAAGCTTTGGACACTTCTTATACACCTTGTAAGGAAGGCCACTTGGACCTGGGGCTGAGGCAGCACGTGCCTTTTTCACCACCTCCTGGATTTCCTTCCAGGTTGGTTCAATGGTGTTTAACATGGTGTTAGGAGGTTGTGCCAGGCCGATGTTGATATTCTCCTCCAGTGGGAGGTTGCTGTTTGGATCACTGTGCGTCTCCTTGAGGTAGGCCTCCACTTCCTCCTTGGGACTAATGAGGATCCCAGATTTTGCTTCTTCCAGTAAAGACCTGGTGAAGTTAAAATGATCCTTAATAAACTGAGCCCTCCGCTGGTCTCTTTCTCTTCTCAGTTTCCGTGTTCTTTCCACTCTTCTTAGTCTCCTAAGGCGATCCCGAAGGTTGCTTGTGATCTCCTTAATCCCTTCTTTCTCCTCAGCACAACTGCCCTTGTATCTCTTGTTTAGGCTCTTTATTTCCTTCCTCAGCTTCTGAATTTCCCTCTCTCGTCTGTTTGCTTGTCTCACAGGCTTAGAGCTAATTTTCCGCTCAATGGCTCCACACCGTTCCTTTGCTAGGTTGTACGCGATCTCTGTTAGCATGTTTAATTTGCGTTCTGCAGTGCCCGCCACTGTGACTTCGAGGATTCTATTCAGGTCTTCATCATAGGTGACCCACTCTTTAGAGTCTGACATTTTTGGCCACCTGATCCACTCCTTCACGGCCTCCAACTGAGGTAAGGAGTTTGAAGTGCTCTGTTTGGGTGCAGGTGACTGGGGTGCTGAGAAATCTCTTAGCACTGTGGGGTGACTCCTGGCTGGGGCCTTCCTGCGTCTCACCAGATTTTACATTTGTGCGCTGCACCTCAGTCTTACCCTTCCCACACTTTGTCTTGGCCTGGCCTGAAGCTGCCCAAGGCTCACCTCTGTGTGATGGAGGATTTAGCAGCTCTCTCAGCTGCTCTGTGTGTGTCCTGTGGCTGATGAGGTGTTCGGTGGGGAGATCAAAGCCGTCACTCTGATCTCGATCGGGTTCTGTTGTGTTCAACAGAACCCTGGGCTCTTGGAGGGGTCCACGTGGAGGAAAAGAGGCATCTGGTTCTCCGGTCTGGGCCCTCAGTTGGTTCTTGGTCGGCTGCGGGGGGAGGAGAAGGGAGGAGCTCTGAGCTGTGGCTCTGCAGGAGGAGCGGAGCTGTAGCGGTGCGGTCCTGCTGGTGTCTTCGGTCTGCTCCAGGGGAGTCCCTGCCGTTCTGCTCTGCTGGGAAAAGGGGTTCACCGGTGAAGGAAAGTTGGGCCCGAAAGTCCCGGCCAGCGGGTCAGTTCGGTACCGGGTTTAGTCCGTGGGAGAGACGCGCTGCACACGTCCTACCTAGACAGAAACTTAAGTTGAACTAAAGATGGCGTCTTGTGACTCTATTTGACTGGCGGGTGGAGCTCCCGCCCCCAGGGTCTTCTTGGCCAATCAGGTGGTGATCTGGGTCCTCCCTCCACTGCTCTGGGGAGGAGCCTCACAAGCGCCCTCGTGAGGTTGGCACTGGTATTGCACCCTCATCTGGTTTTCTTGCGCTGTGAGGAGAGATGAGCGGCCATTACATGAGGGTTTCTTTGTTCTGAGCACATGGTGGAGGAGATGGGCAGCCATTTTGAGGCTCTGTGGACCATCATGGTGCTGGCCCTCCTGCTGGGGGAAGAAGTTCCTCTCCTTTGTTCTAGAGAGCTTCAAAGTCTGCTGTGTCTCTGTCACAGCAGGGGTCATGTCTCCTCTGTGAAGGGGGACAGTATTCGCAGACAACATGACTCTGGGTTATGTCTTGAAGGGCCTGTGGCCTGCTGAAAAGGCCTGGGTCCTTCACATTAATATTTCCATTAATGCGTCCCCAACAGTCGTGATCGTTCGGAAAGATGAAATCTCACAACAGGTCTGACATCGTGTTTCAGTTTCAGTCAGTGCGGACTTGCGGTGCAGTGCAGAAAAACCTGGCAGAGCGTGAAAATAATTATAAAGCACATTTCAAACACACCATAAAGCACAAGCAGCACACATTCAATACAGATTGAAAATAAATAAATAAATAAAACATAAAATGATGCCCTTACAGAATATCTAATAAAATTCTTGCTTGTGGGATTAATAAAGGATTTTTAACTTTCAATAAGTACGCTGGTCCATCCTGCCACGGAGAGGAGCGCAGTTTTAACAGTGCGCAAAGACACACACATGCTGCTGCTGTGGAGCAGCTTCAGACGCTCAGATCCAGCGGTGGAAACACTGCTGTTCCTGATCATCCCCGAAAATGTGTGTGATTTTATTTAGGCAGTTTTACACAATATTGCACCGGCCGATAGAGTTGCTTTTGATTCGCTTGCGCCACAAGGATGTGGGAACCAGTAGACCCTCGACTGGATCTGGACGGAGGAGACAGGACCTGAAGAACCGCTATTGAAATGTAAATAAACTCTAAAGTTTAGCAAATGATGTATTTAATCAGTGACGTGATGCCAGTAACCTAGAAAATGACATGAACTAAAGGGAGATTAAATACAGACAGTGAACGTTTAGTCAAACATTTTATTAAGATTTCTATAAATTGTCTTTCATTTAAACAGATCCGGCAGCAGGTGGCACGCACCGCCCTCGGTGGCCTGAGTCCCGGCTCCTGTTCGGTCCTGTGTCCCGTTCGGTCCGGGGTCCTGCTCGGCACCGGGTCCGGTGCTGGGTGTGTGTGTCTCGGTGGGACCGTCCCTGCTTTGGGGAGGAGACCGGGCCGCGGTGCCGCGCTGTCCGACTCTGAGACATAATTAAACGAAACAATAAAAATCTGAGCTGTATAACATGAATCAGCCTCATTATTTGTAATACCAGGGTTAAATTAACGGATCTATAATCTATTCAGACTTCAGCCGGTGTCTGTTCGTCCAGGTGACACGGCTCACCGCTGCCGTGAACAGCGTCCTCCAGACAGCGTTTTTCTATTCTCCTTTAATTTTAGTTTTTATTCTTCTGAAGAGCTCCTCCTGATTTACGTTAATCTCAGACCTGACAGCATCCATTTCCAGCTTCCAAAGGTTTCTTTTTTCGCCAAAATCGATCCTTTTCTGTGTTTGACCTCACTGGGTGCGGCTTCGGAACCATGAATATTTCAGGGCGTAAAATGTTAATGTCGATCAAATTCAGCCGCCGCATTTATCAACACCCATCATTCAAACACTGAGATCGGCGAGGTACGGAAGTTTCTGTAATGCCACGCGAGCCCCATCGTACGATGAGCTCACTGCTCAGATATACACCCGTTTCAAAGATCGTTTGATAAATGAGGGCCACTGTGTTTGTGACGCCCCAAGCCAGACACGGACGCAGAACCGAGTCCAGGACAAACATTGATCTGGTTTTCACTGTTGGTTCTTCTTCAGGTTGAGCTACTGTGGTCTGTCAGAGAGAAGCTGTGGAGCTCTGTCTTCAGTTCTCAGCTCTCAGTCCTCCAGTCTGACACATCTGGACCTGAGTAACAACGACCTGAAGGATTCAGGAGTGAAGCTGATTTCTGCTGGACTGGAGAGTCCTCACTGTAAACTGGAAGCTCTCAGGTCAGGATCCAGCTGCTCATGTGGAGGATCTTCCTTCTTCCTTCTTGACTTGATGCAGCCATGTTTGTGCCTCCAGTCTGTCAGGGTGTCTGGTCTCAGAGGAAGGCTGTGCTTCTCTGGTCTCAGCTGTGAGATCCAAGTCCTCCCATCTGACAGAGCTGGACCTGAGCTACAACCATCCAGGAGACTCAGGAGTCAAACTACTGTCTGCTGCAGTGGAGGATCCACACTGCAAACTGGAGACTCTCAGGTATGAACTCACAACAGGAGCTCATCCTGGAGACTGACATGTTCTTCAGAATGTCTCCAGTTGATGATCAGACAGGATTTATCAGAACGAGGTTTTATTCCTGTCAGGTGGAAAGATTCCTAAATGTTGAACAGTCCTCGCTGTTGTAACACTGGACACTAACTTTATCATTAGACATGGGAAAGATGTATGATATAGTTAAGTGGGAGTTTGTTGGGATGTCATGGACAGGTTTGGATGAGGAGAGGAGCTGATTTAAAACAATAAAAATAAAACAGATACTCACTTATTCTCAAGAGGTTTTTATCTTGACCAATTTCATGTTCTCTTCCCCCTTCCTGTCAAGGGACAGTACAGGGACGCCTCGTGTCCTCCTTCTTTTAGTCCTCGCGTCAGAGACACTGGAAAAATGTATCAGGAATAGTCAGGATATTCACGGTGTTACTTAAAGGAGTCATATTATGCAAAATTCACTTTAAAAAGGTGTCTTTACAGTCATATTGCCTCCCAGAGCCTCTGTATGATCCCCCAGAAGTGAAAAATTCAGTCACCTCCCTCAATTGTGCGCTCCACTTTTAAGAAAATATACACTCAAACATGCGGTTCTGAAATCTCCCTCTTTCTGACGTCAGGAAGAGGAACGCCACTCCTCCCCCCCCCCGGAAAAGAATCCAGCCTTTGGCCGGCCCCCAGACAGGTCGCTCATTTCGGCTGTATTTTCTCATCCATCGCCAGTGTTTTCATAAAGTCAGCTCATCCACCGTCTTCAGGTGGGTCAGCTGACGAGCTGACAGTTTTTGCTAACTTAGCTACAATTAGCTCGGATGGGAATGTAGCGGAGCTCCTCTCCCCAGCAGAGAGGCACTTTGAGTCGGCCACGGCTGTGACAGCGCCCGAGCGTCTGACTTCCAGGAGCCGAGTTGGGGCCGATTGGGTAAACGGCCCGGAGCTGCTCCACCCCGGTGCCCGATGGAGGCGCACTGCGGATGAAGAGGGCTGCTCCTCTGAGGGGCTGTCGTGCTCTTGATATCATACGAACAACACATGATATAAACAGAAAATAAAAAACACACCTCATTTCGCTTCTGCGAGGTCGCTCTGCTTGTCCCAGCCACATTGATCTGTAATTTATAGACTTCCAGCAAGGATGTACATGGTTTATGTTTTGATCTCAAATGAGTGCTTTTCTTTATCCAATCGTTGCTTTTGTATGGTTTATTCTATACAAAAATGGTAATTTCCGCGTTTGCTACTGTCTGGGACCCTGTTCAGCTGATTCTCGTGCCTCCCGAGGCGGCATAATAACAACATATAGGAAAAAATTTACGTCCGTGAGGTCGTGCATTGTGTTTTATTTTGAAGGTGCTTTCTTAACGACAGTGAATTTACGAGGTGGGCGTGGCCAGATGCGTTCAAGTTCATCACGGAAAATAGGCTGTCAAAAACAGGCTGTTCTGAAGAAGGCTCCTCAGAGCCACTTTTAAGAATGCTCAAACTCCGAAAATAGGACGAGTTTGGGGCAAACAAACTTATATACTATGTTTTTAGGTGTCTGTGACCTATATGACGTGACTGAAAAATAGCATAATAGGTTCACTTTAAGGCAAGACTACAGAAGATATTGTTATATGCTGATGACATTTCACTTTTTCTTTCAAACCCTGAAGTCTCAGTCCTGGACACTGTCAGTTTTTAACATGTGGTTGAATATGTGGATATAAAGCAAATCTGAGGCTGATACAGAAAGACAATGTAAGATACTGCATAGAGCCCACATAACATCATGTGTCTTTAAAAAGAGGGATAACCAGACCTCTGTTCTTTGCATTCAATGGAAACAGAATATAGGGACATTCATTCAATGTTTCTGGGAGTGTTGTTTGATTTCAAGGTTTTGGAGCAAAGTAGCACAGGAATTGGGTCAAATGTTCTCTCTTAAAGGACCTGTATCATGCAAAATCCACTTTTTTAAGGTTTCAAGCATGCCACAAAGTTGATTTCCCTTTGAAACCACCCCCAAAATGTTATTTGCCTTCTTCCACGGATGTCTGAGTAATCTCTTTCAGTCTGCTGCTCTCTGCAGCAGCCCCTCCCTTTGGGTAGAAAACAGTTAGTTTGAAACTCTTCAAACCTAAGTACGTCACAAAAGTAGAACTCCTCCCCACCACTCTTCTCCCATCCCACCGCCGCACAGACAATACGCCAACTCTCCTCTGATCAGCACTCAGCTGATTCGCATTTTCCACTGAGGAAGATTAGACCTGCCTTCAGAAACATGATCTCTGAGGAGATCTGACTTCAGAATCTGTGGCAAACTTGTGTTTGTGGTGAGGAAATGCAGTTTAAAACAGTGGAAAAGAGACAAACCATCCATCGTTACACTATGGGACCAAGAAATGCAGAAAGTTTGACCTAGATAAAGATTGACTGCATGAATGAATGGAGCTGATCATCTGTTTGAGAAGACATGGTCTGCTTTTCTGACGTACTTAATCTCGCCCCTTCAGGGAACTGGACATAAGGTCATAAGGTCATAAGGACATAAGCCCTCAACTGGTGTTCTTCCACCAGATGATCTGTCAGAACGAAATGTGAAGATTTATTGTTAACACTTGTCTTTAAACCTCCAACTGAAAAGATCCTTTAAAAGCAAATTTCTGAACTGCATTTAGGAGGAGAGGAACATAAAAATTCCAACAGGTTTCATCTTCATCACACTGATTCAAAGCAGCAGAAAGACTGTCAGGTTTGGAGCAAAGTTTGAACCTTTAAGAGGAAACACAGGATATATCTCAATTTCTCTCTTCATGTTGGAAAACCCTTCTGACTGTCTTTCTTCCTGCAGGGTGGACCCTGGTGGACAGCAGTGGCTCAAACCTGGTCTGAGGAAGTGTAAGTTGGACAAGAAAAGCCTGTCAAAAAGTGTCCTCATCAAACTTTCTCTCAATCAGGAAGTCCACAAACAACAAATCCATCACGTGTTTCTGATCAGGACTTTTCTCTTTTTCTCTCCATCAGATTTCATTCAACTTGAACTGGATGAAAACTCCATGAGCAGAAAAGTCAAACTGTCCAACAACAACAGGACGATGACATATGTGCAAAAACCGCAGCCATATCCTGATCACCCAGACAGATTTGGTGACTGGGGTGGTCGGCTGCTGTGTAAAAATGTTCTGAGTGGTCGATGTTACTGGGAGGTCGAGTGGAGTAGACTGAATTCCGTATTAGTGAGCTACAGAGGAATCAGTCGGAAACGAGGCATTGAGAACATGTCTGGACATCATGATCAGTCCTGGGAGCTGTTCTGGTATGCTCGAGATTATGCTGTCTTTCACAATGACAAAACAACATTGTTGCCCAAATCCTCCTTCTTCTCCTCCTGGTCTGGTAGAGTAGCAGTGTATGTGGACTGTCCTGCTGGCTCTCTGTCCTTCTTCAGAGTCTCCTCTGACTCTCTGATCCACCTCTACACCTTCAACACCACATTCACTGATCCTCTCTATGCTGGATTTTCAGTCTCGACTTCAATGAGTCTGTGTGACCTGTAAGAAGGCTGGTCTCTGTCTCTGACAGCAGGAAGGAGGAGACGCCCATCAGAAAGTGGGAGGGGTCTGTAATAAAGTAGCTCCTTCAAAGATTTCTTGAAATGTTCAATGCTGACATGTTGATGACATTGTAAAAAATATGACACAAGGGGAATTTCACTTCCAGGAGATAAAAGAAAGGAAGGTCATGCAATGTTTGACAACACCGGACAGAGACAAAAATTTTCCCAAACTACAACCACACTTTATTCACAGTAATAAAACCAGTAAACACTAAAACCTAAAAATGACAGAGCAACTCGGTTCAATGAAAGGAATGAGTGTAACAGCTTAACTTTTCCATTTTGACCGAGGTCTGCTGACCACTCAACCACATGACAAGCCACCCTGAAGGCCAGCAAGAGGCAGCAAGGAAAGAAAAGCAAGGCTCACCTCCATCACAATGACCACACACACACTGGAAGACGAGACACCACTGCACTAAGTGAAGTGACAATGTAAATAGTCATGACAATGAATAAAACACTTGCTGTTGGAGCTCTAATCTCAGTTTCATGTTTGACCACTAGGTGGGGCATGATGATCAGAAATGATTATTGGAAAGACACAGGTGATGGGCAGCAGGTTTTTTTCTCTGTAAGAGAAGAAAGAGTTTAACAGGCCATGATGTGACTTTACTGTTTATCTAAATGTTTATCAAATGAAAGAAACTGCAGCTGTCAGCCTGGCTCGGATCAGGTTTGCATTCCTTGGAAAGCGCAGGGAGGAATGTGTCGTGAACATTTATGTTTTTGAAATGTTTGATTGTTCTAATGATTTGACTACTCTGTGAAATGTTGATCTAATTATTATTTTGTTTATACAGATGCTTTGAAAACTGTTTCACTGTGTCGTAAGTAGTTCATCTTGATGAATAAATAAAGCCCCGTGGCATCAGACAGAGCTCTTGCGTGGTTAATCCAAGGGCTGCTGCACACACGTCTGGACAGGAACCATGGTGCTGTCCATGGTGCTGAACAACAACCAAATACAGTTACTGGGTACTGTTTAAGCCTCATGCACGCAAAAAACTCAAATGTAAACACACACACACACACACACACACACACACACACACACATACATACATATAAATGGACATACACATATGGACACACAAACAAACAGTCATAAATGGACATACGCAGTTATTTTCAGGACACATGGTGCTGTCCATGGTGCTGAAGCAACAGCTGAAGATTAGTATAAGTGTTTTTGTTTTTAAATTTCTCAACAGCCTTGCACCCTCTTATGCCATGCCCATGCCGAATTGGGGCCAGGGCCTCACTTTGAACCGGTTTTTGTGTTTCCACCGACTGAAGGCCAGCTCCGGCTCCAAAAAATGGGGGCTTTTTCGGGCACCTCTTCTGTGCTGGGCCAGATCAGGCCCCAGCCACGTATCCACTACATCAAGCCCTGGGGGGCGGGGTTACATCTCTTCCAGCAAAACACGGAGTCGCCATTTTTTTACAATCAGAAAGTGGCAGTGGAGCAGCACTTAATTTAGTTTAATTTAGCCAAGAAATTGATTTTAAGAATACGCGGTGGTCTGAGGAGGAGACCCGGGGCCTCCTGGTGCTGTGGTCTGCAGCAGAAGTTCAGGAGAAACTTGGCGGGGCAGCGCAGACCCTATTTGGGATCCAATGGGAGGTGAAGCAGCTCCTGAATGACTCTGTATCCTGGTAAGTTTTATTCATAAAGCACCAAGGTGTTAGCCTGCTGTGAATATGGAAGCTAGAAATGATCCAAACTTTGAGACTGATCAGCAGTTCGCCGGTACCGTCCTGCAGGATGTCTGATCGCCATCCTGCCAGACCAGACTCGACCCGTAAGATTTGTTTACAGTACCAACTCATGACCGCAGAGTACAACAGTTATTGGTTTGCTTATGAAAGTAGAGAATATTTATTAAAAGCTGTTCTTGTTTCTGTGCTTTTATTCAGCAAAACGAAGCGCGGTTCTGACGGCGGTCCGACCTCAGCCCGGCCCACTCTCGATCCCCACCTACTGAAATCATGGATTATAATCTTACATATGAAAATACCAATATTCTGTAAAGCCTTTTCGAAAACATTTCCAATTCATTGCAAGGAAGGGTTGCTTTATAATGCAAATTTATTTCAACACAAGCACATCAACATATTAGACGACACATCTTCATCATTTCAGAATATATATTTCAAATATATGTTAACAGATGTCCAAAAATTGAAAATAAAAAATAAATATAAAGATTGAAAAAAAAATTGAAAAATTGAAATAAAAACATAAAATATTAGATTTAGAAAATAAAATAAGAGAATGTGCTTTCTCATAACACTATCATCTGTTTTTCAAAGAAACATGGCCAACCCTTAAACATGAATAAGCACCTGAGCCGAGCTCCGGCCTCTGCCACTTTGTTTATGAGAAGATTATTGCTCAAGTTGTTTCTGGGTCAAAGGGCTCCTGTACTGTTTTTAATGATTTTTGCTGATGAACTGCCCTCACAGGATACTTGTGTGATGGACAGTGTTAATAGCAACTTGTAGGCCTGTTCAGTCACATGGTAGAAATCACTGAGCAGAAACTGAGAGAGAATGAGGTGAGCACAATGACGTCACTTTCATCCTTTTTGCTTTTCAACAGTGGGCTTTGTGTATTTACTATCTTACTTTTAATGATTAAAAAATATGTCACTGGTCACTCCTGCCGTTCAGGTATAGAAAGTGGTATTACTGGAAGTAATGCTGGCTTGTTCGCACACTGTTCTGACAGCTCAGCTGTTCTTCCATCCTGACAGGATCAGTCCCTCATCACCTCTGGCTCCTGCTCTGCTTCCGTCACACTTTAAAGCAGAACTATGCAACTTTTTTACCTCAATAAATGTGTTTCAGAATCCCTGTGGGGGTAAACAAAGACTTGTCACGGTGATTCGTCTGTCCCTTCACTCTCCCCGGGGTCTGTGTCCTGAAAACAGCGCTTGCAATTTCATGCAGAGGGATGCAGAGGGGGGATGCAGAGGACGTTTGCGACAGTGAGCTTTCACAGGAGACCAGTAGGGGGAGCGCTAAAGCAAATCTTGCATAGTTCTGCTTTAAACATGATCTAAATTTTGAGCTCAAATCTCCCCAGTTTATAAAGCCTTCTAATCTAACATTGTGTACTACTGACTGTACATTCACTGGGGTAAATAAACACAGTGAAAGGAATGAAATCAAACGGGACTCACCCTGAACTCATGAACATATGAAGCAGATATAACCTCACACTAACAGCCAATACACACTCACACTGTTAGCTTCAAGATGCTAACTTGCGAATGCTAACAAGCAAAAACGGACGTTATTCCTTGAATTGAAAACGGTATCTTCAAGTGTGGTTATCGGTTTAATATATCGACCACCCAGTTCTGATACTGAAACCTTCAACATCAAATTTGGAAATATCTTAGTTCTCCTAAATCAAATGAATAAAAAGAGCATCATATTGGGAGACTTCAACATTGATATCTCTAAAGAAGATAATAAGGCGGCAGATTTTCTAAATACTCTGCACTCTACATCATTCTACCCAACAATCAATAAATACACTCGAGTCTCAAAGACAAACAAGACAATTATCCTATAACATAATAACAAATTTACAGAGCTATGATTGTAAATCAGGAGTATTATACTCTGACATTTCTGATCATTATGCTGTTATGTTTTTTACCAATTGGATTAAAAGAGCTCCTCAATCAAGTATGAAAAGGAAAGTAAGGGATCAGAAACAAAACCCTCTCAAATCTAAATCAATTTCTTCAATCCAAGACCTGGGATGCAATTTATAACTCTGCTGATCCAAATCATGCATATAATATCTTGATCCATGAATTAACTGTATCTATTCAGATGAAAATTCCTGAAAAGACAATAAAACACTCTGACAGAAATAATCCATGGATCACAAGAGGTATCCTGAATTCAATAAGGAAGAAGAATAAATTATACAATCGATACTGGAAAAACCCAAATAGTTGTAATAAAAATATTTACACTAATTATAAAAACAAATGGACACGCCTAATAAGAGTAAGTAAAAAAAAAATATTATACTAACCGTCTTAAAAAATCCTTGGGAGATCAAAAGAAGTCATGGGGGGTGTTAAATGAGATTCTTGGCAGAAACAGTAAATCTCCAATATTGCCAGACACTGTAATGCAACCTCCATCGAATGCTTCAAACATAAACGATGATACAATACTTTCAACAATTATTTTGCCTCTGTTGGAAGGAGACTTTCTAAACAAATTAGTCCACCAGGGGGCATCACCTCCAAACATTTTATGCAAAACAGTTTTCCCAACTCACTATTCCTCAAACCTACTTGTAAGGTTGAAGTGACAAATATAATTAACAAAATGAAATGTACGTACACGTCAGATGCTGATGGCATATGCAGTAAGATCATGAAAGCTATTGTAAATCATATAGCAGAGCCACTTGTGTACATAATTAATTTGTCCTTGCAGCAAGGTATTGTCCCTAACAAAGTTAAAGTAGCAAAAATAATACCTATATATAAATCTGGGGACAAAAATAATGTAGAAAACTATCAGCCCATTTCAATCCTGCCTACCTTGTCCAAAGTTTTCGAAAGAGTGATCTATTCAAGATTAACAGATTATTTAGATAAAAATGATATCATAGTGCCATCACAATATGGCTTTCGTAAGAACAGGGACACATGTATGGCCATTCTGGACTTAATTGAGAAAATTCCTGACACTTTTGAAAGAGGTGAAAACAGTGTCGGAGTCTTCCTCGACCTTTCTAAGGCATTTGACACCATCAGTTTTTCTATCTTACTTGACAAGTTGCATCATTATGGTGTCAGGGGCACTGCCCTTCAGTGGCTTAAGAGTTATATCTATGGAAGAGATGTATGTGAACATCAACGGTTTAAATTCCGAAATGGAAAGCATAGACACTGGGGTACCACAGGGATCTATTCTAGGCCCACTCTTGTTTATTTTATACATAAATGATTTTGTGTACTGCTCAAGACTACAGAAAATACTCTTTGCTGATGATAATAACTTATTTTTTTCACATAAACAAAATGATCATCTTGAAATTCTCCTAAATAACCAACTAGCTAATGTAAATATTTGGTTTAGGTGCAATCAATTGTCCCTAAACATAAATAAATCATACTATATTGTTTTTTGTTCAAACAGAAATAAAAACATTGGGCATATAAGTATAAATATTGACGGCACACCAATAAAAAGAGTGGATTCCACTAAATTTCTTGGAGTATATTTTGATCAATATTTAAATTTTGCAAAACATATCAATGAAATAAGTAAAAAATTATCCAAAATCGTAGGACTATTTTACAAAGTCGGGAAATTTCTTCCATTCGAAGCACTGTTGACTCTGTTCAGGTCACTTTTGAGCCTCATTTAAACTATTGCAATGTTGTTTGGAATAATACATATCCAACGTATACTACAAAACTACTCATATTGCAAAAGAAAGCAGTGAGAGCCAGTCCTTGGGCTTCTTATAATGCTCCCAGTGACCCACTCTTCCATAGATATAGACCAGGGGTCCTCAAATACAAATCTTGAAGGTCCACATTTGTTTTTTACATACAAGCATGGGTCAGGGCTTCAGCACCCTGGGGGGGCGGGGGTGATAACGAGGGATGCCAGGCAGTGCCGAGCAGTGCGGTGTGATGGAGCGCACCGCAGAGCGGGGCGGTGCAGAACGGTGCTCATACGGAACACGGAGCGTTTAAAGAAAGTTTTTTTTTCTTTTTTTTTTCCCATACATTTGCCCTGGGTCCACGGCGAGGTGTGCCGGACCGCGGTCCGCGGTCCGCTAATTGAGGAACCCGGATATAGACTAGTAAGACTCCCTGAAAATAATCTTTATCATAATGCTTGTTTAACTTAAAAAGTTATCTATGGGTTAAACAATAGACTGACTGAGCTCCTTTCATTATCCCTACCCTCTCATCAACATGACACCAGACAAAAGTTCCTTTATTGAGGGAAAAATAGAACATTACAAATCACTCGCTTTGGTGTATGTTATAGAGGGCCTTGGATATGGAATGAATTGGAAAGTGATCTAAAAAACTCTGCCACTTTATCTATATTTAAAAGAAAGTTAAAACAAAGGCTTCTGGAGAACTATGCTGGATGAGACACTAATGAGTGGGTAAAATTGACTAATAACTATTCTTTTGTGTTTACAAATTATCATGGTATGGACTTACACTTGCCTCGGACCAATTATGGTAACATAATATGACCTTAACCACTCACTCTGTCATTGTTTGCACTGTGATGTTTTATTTTATGACATTACTTGTAATGACCTGGAGTTTGAATTCAGACTGTACACAGTGCAATTACTTGGTGGTGGGTTGGACCCCTGTTGAAAAGCGCTAAGCTTCTGGGGTGTCCATTTTCACAATATGCTACGCAGTTTTTGTAGGTTACAGTTTTTTAGTGCTTATAAAATTGTGAAATAAATGCACAAACAAACAAACAATTTTAAGCAGCATAAATACAGCCCAGGAGCTACACAACACTAACAGAAGATTTAACATCACTTGGAACATAATATACACCATGGAGCACCACAATGATGCTCCATCACCATAAATGCTTCAGCAGCTGAACGTTGGAGCAAGAAGGAAGTGCGGACATCTTCAACAATAAGAGCGCCACTTCAACATAAAAGTACACACACAACTTGACACTTTCTCTTTCTGTCACTGCGCCTCCCCTGAAGCCCTCTGGCGCCACCCAGGGGAGGCGCGCCTCACACTTTGAAAACCGCTGCTATAGAGCAATAAAACGTCTGATATTTACCTTCTTTCTCAAACGCCGTAGCTGGTGAGACAGGGTGCGTGTCGCTAACAGCTGGATGATGAAATATGGGAGTCCTCCATTGTTGTTGTGGTTTGCGTGTGAACGACTGCGCCCACAGTGACGTACTGATGTTCTGCAATGACGCAATGACATGGCTCCACCTCCGCCTTCATGGCTCCCGACCGGTGGAAAAGCAGATCCGGTTTTCAGGAGGCCCGGGATTTCAACCAAGTTGGCCTCGGCCCCGATTCAGCCAGAGAGCCAGTTTGGTGGAAAAGGGAAAAGATCAGTGGAGGTTCTGGCTCTTCTGGTTCCTCTCTGATCAGTGAAGGTTCTGGTTCTTCTGGTTCTGCTCTGATCAGTGGAGGTTCTGGTTCTTCCTGCTCTGGACAGTCGTTTGTTTCCTGTTTCACGATCTGCTCCTCTCCACAGTCATGTTGCCTTTGGAGCTCTGAAGGAACAGAAAAGTACGAGATAAAAAGTTAATGACATTAGTTCTGTACGGAGCCCCGGACATGACATGGTAAAAAAAATAATTTAATTGTGGCCACGAATTACTAATTTGTTCCCTCGAATTAATAAATCGTGCGCACGAATTACTAATTCGTTCCCACGAATTAGTTCTATCATTCATATACTGAACAGTTCAGTAAAGTTGGCAGCATATTGACAGATACGGACTTTCGGTCTCAATAACTCTTTAACAAAATGTCAGTAACATACAAAGGGCGCCTGCATCCCATCGTTGTGAGGTGGACGATATGCTACAAGTTCATTTTTATTAAAAATATCTGTCTATCAAGCAGCAGAAACAATATTGATTTCAATCAGCACCCGGTAGTGCTGCAGGCTTCAGGGACCGTCTACAATTTACAAGACGCAGCAACAGTGAAGACAAATAGCTCAAAAAAAAAAAACCCAACAACTAAAACAACAACAACAACAAAAAAAACGTAATACCACCACTTGGATTTACTACAGTGTCACCATAATCGCTACAACCTTCATTTGTCTCCTATCAAATTTATTGGATATGGTCTTTGTCTTCACTGTTGCTGCGTCTTGTAAATTGTAGACGGTCCCTGAAGCCCGCAGCACTACCGGGTGCTGATTGAAATCAATATTGTTTCTGCTGCTTGATAGACAGATATTTTTAATAAAAATGAGCTTACAGCATATCGTCCACCTCACAACGATGGGATGCAGGCACCCTTTGTATGTTACTGACATTTTGTTGAAGAGTTATTGAGACTGAAAGTCCGTGTCTGTCAATATGCTGCCAACTTTACTGAACTGTTCAGTATATGAATGATAGAACTAATTCGTGGGAACGAATTAGTAATTCGTGCGCACGATTTAATTATTTCGAGGGAACGAATTAGTAATTCGTGGGAACGAATTAGTAATTCGTGCGCACGATTTAATTATTTCGTGGGAACGAATTAGTAATTCGTGGGAACGAATTAGTAATTCGTGCGCACGATTTATTAATTCGTGGGAACGAATTAGTAATTCGTGGCCACAATTTAATTTTTTTTTTTTACCATGTCATGTCCGGGGCTCCGTAGTTCTGCAGTTCCAGCTTCAAAATAAAAAATCACCTGGGACTCAAGTTTCGACATTGATGAATTTTTAAAAAAATGGAAAATATAGGGTTCAATCACAACATTATTGCTTGATTTGCACCTTGAGCTGCTGAGCAGCTGGTAGATTAACCCCTTCTGTTGTGGATGAACGTTTTCTAGGTGGAGATGTTGATATATCAGTGAGCTACAGAGGAATCAGGAGGAAAGGGGAGAGTTCTGAATGTGTGTTCGGATGGAATCATCAGTCCTGGAATCTGAGATGCTATGATAGCAATTACTGTGTCTGGCACAACAACATCGTAACATACATCTCCAGCGCTTCCTCCTCTGGTAGAGTAGGAGTGTTTGTGGACTGTCCTGCTGGCTCTCTGTCCTTCTTCAGAGTCTCCTCTGACTCTCTGATCCACCTCTACACCTTCAACACCACATTGACTCAACCTCTATATGCTGGATTTGGATTCTGGTCCTCTGGTTCTTCAGTGAGTCTGTGTCCTCTGTAGGAAGGACGTCGCTGTCTCTGACAGCAGTCCTGTCAGCACCAATCAGAGACACAGAGCACATTAGTGGAGTTCAGCAGGGCTCACTGACGGAGCCTCAAACACTTTGGAAACACATCCTCACTCTCACTTTCAGGACAATATTCTAAAGTTAACAGGCTAGAAGCTAACAGGATAAAGGCTAACAGCCAAGAGGCTAACAGGAAAATGCTAATAGGCTAGAAGCTAACAGGATAAAGGTGAACAGACAAGAAGCTAACAGGAAAATGCTAATAGGCTAGAAGCTAACAGGATAAAGGTGAACAGACAAGAAGCTGATAGAAAAATGAAGAAGTGAAAGATTAAAACTATTTTAAATTGTTATATATAAATAAATTAACAAGTGAAATTGTTAAAGCCACTAAATTTGTGACAGTTGCTAAATACAGCCTGAATACCATCTAATATGACAAAATTTGCCAAAATTGTCTAAATCATTACATAAAGATGAAACAGGTGCATGTTTTTAAGGCTGCTCAAATTGTTAGCCTCATAAACAATGGTAAAAAAATGTAATTTCAGTGGTGTGAATCGGTTATCTTTTTGAAGTAATTAATTGCAAATCAGACTGTAGTTATCATGATTAATTGCACCATTTGTGAACTTGCAATCAATGCAAAACTCACCAATTATGTGAAAAAAATGTTGTATCTCAGTTGAAACGTATTTTAATTGTTAACAGTTTCACAATCAAAAACATTCACAGATGTGGAATTTTAACCAATATTTAGAAATGCTCAAGGGCAGGACAGTCTCACTGTTTGTTATGCTCAAAACCAGAAATTAAACTGACTGAAGTCACTCAAATAACTTGAGAGTAAAAGAAAGTCCAACACCAGCATATGAATTTAAAGTTCAGAAAATTCACAGTATTCCACTGAAATGTTAATATCTGAGTATGTGCCAATGGGTACAGCATTATGGGGCGCTGAATGTAAAATTTCACTTACTGTGTAATTGGTCACACTTTTCTCACATTTAGATCACTTTTCTCACATTTAGCTCATTTTTATTTCATTTGTAAATGTATATCTAAATGTTAAATCTAAATGTTACATCTAAATGTTAAATGTAAATGTCAAATCTAAATCTAAATGTTAAATCTAAATGTTAAATCTAAATCTAAATGCTAAATCTAAATCTAAATGGTAAATCTAAACCTAAATGTTAAATCTAAATCTAAATCTAAATGTTAAATCTAAATGTTAAATCTAAATGTTAAATCTATATCTAAATGCCAAATCTAAATCTAAATGGTAAATCTAAACCTAAATGTTAAATCTAAATCTAAATCTAAATGCTAAATCTAAATGTTAAATCTAAATCTAAATGTTAAATCTAAATGTTAAATCTATATCTAAATGCTAAATCTAAATCTAAATGGTAAATCTAAACCTAAATGTTAAATCTAAATCTAAATCTAAATCTAAATGCTAAATCTAAATGTTAAATCTAAATGTTAAATCTAAATGTTTAGAAATTATGCAAAGTAGGCAGGTCTTCCACGCCTCTAGCAGGAGCCTCAGATCACGAAGCCCCGCCCACAGCAGCAGCGGGGAAGAGACAGACATGGCGGGCGAACTCCCATCTGGCGAGTTAGAGAGAGCGGTAATGGCCGGTGTACGGGCTGCTCTTCAAAGTCTTGCTCCACAGGTTCCTTCTACATCACAAACGGTAAGTGATTCACAGCAAACATTTTTCAATGCTATGTTTGAAAAACGTAACTCCGTGTCACCACTACTTAGCGCAGCGTTTGGCAATATGGCTGCCCGCTTGCCAAATGATATCTGACCCGCCAGACGATTTTGAAAATCTGAGGCACCTGTTTCGCGGAGGCAGTAACATCGTTCATTAACTTTTATCCAGCTCGTCCTAAACTGCCTCAATTGCCCGTTTGAAAACCTCTGCGTGCTGGCAGCAAGCTATAGCTTAGCTACCAGCATCTCGTCAACTGTTAGCTTAGCTGTTAGCCACCTCACACAGCCTGGATCAAGTTGCCCGTCGTTTAGCGGGTACCAGTAGCAACAGTGACCATGCTGTGCTGTCAGTGATGTTAAAATATAATCTCCAAGCAGCTGACATTAGCTTGATTGCAAGCAAAGGTTTGCCTGGTAAAGATCTTTACAAAATCAAATTCTACCGCGGGTCCAGGACTTAAGCTACATATGCTAAAATCTCAAATATGTTGATGTGTTGAGATCCACAGTGTCACCTGTGCTGAACTCAGAGAAATCTGACAGCCTGTACAGCGCCTTTATTTGAGACTGAACACTAATTTCTGTTTCGAGAAAAACATGAGTGAACTCCACTAATGTTAATAAAAAAAATTAATTAAAGCTGAATATATTATTTGCACACCGGAGAACTTTCGCCTCACAGTGGTGAACACGAAGTATTGCACCTCCGTACAGCAGCATTACAGTAGCAAATTGAAGACATACTATAAATGTCTCTTAACATGATGTGTATATATTTACATTTAAAACTTTAGTGACTAATCATAATTTCCATATGATCCACTTCTCCAAGTTGTCTTGGAGTTGATTCTTTTATTGATAAGTGGACATTTAGTGTAGTGATTTGAAACACAGTGTAGAAAGAGATGTCAACTAATGCAGGTTCATAAGTCATTAAGTACTTGAAATTGGATAATTACTTTGGCCCAGTCTACTTACCTTGTGTTCAGGACAGGGGCTCTTCCGCCACACCTGACATTTGAAATATGGCCCTTTGTTTCAGGTTTCCACACCACAGATGCCTCTGGCGGGGCCCTCACATGCACCAAGCTTTGCCACTACCACCACGTCTTTGAGATCAGTAAGTAAAGCTGTCCTATGTGGCCAAAAAATGTGATGTAGGACACACTGGAAATGAGAATACTGGTTGTGTGCCAATCAGGATAGCTGTTGGCAAATTGAATGAAGTCTATGACTTCTAAATTAAAGATGCACATGGTAGGATTATTTAGTAATTTTGAAGTTCAACATTGGTCATAATGGGTGTATGTAAACAATGATATTGATTTTCTGTTTTCCTTACATGGCACATATTTACATTCTGTGTGATACGAAAGCCTCCAGATCACTAGATTTCAGCCTGTTGGTCTGTAACAGGACTGCTGCCTGTCTTGTCTATTAACAAAATATCTTGGTGTGCTTATTTTTCAATAGGCACCCCTCCCATCCATTCCACGATATGGTGGTGCTCGATCCAGATATCAGGACCAACGGCATGTCAAAACATACACCAAGGACGTTGTATGCCTGCCTTTTTCAACAAACAATTCAGTGTTTGTGATACCTCGAGGAGATACTCGGACCAGGCTGGCTCAGGCTGGCCTTGTTGGAAAAATTTCATTCTCCACAGTAGGGCTGTAGCGATACACTTATTTGACGATACGATACGATACACGATATTCAGCTCACGATATGATATATATCACGATTTTCG
This sequence comes from Salarias fasciatus, assembly GCF_902148845.1. NCBI lineage: Eukaryota > Metazoa > Chordata > Actinopteri > Blenniiformes > Blenniidae > Salarias > Salarias fasciatus. Next base: position 34,481,829 of record NC_043766.1, read on the forward strand.
GCCAACGATATGATCCGATACGATTCAATGCAACTCGATACGATTTGTTACACTAACATTTTCTGCAAGATTTTCAGGGGAAAGTGTGATTTTGGTGACATCTTGTTACTGTTCCATCGACTTGGATTGATTTAACCAAACTGAAAAAAGAATGCATCAAATACACAATATATGGCTCTGACTAGGCAGAGAGTCTACAGCTTGCAAATGCTGCATAAAGTGAATCAAAGACGTGGTGAGAAAATGTCTTTTTTATTGAAACAGTGCAAACTGTGGCTTGCAAGCCTTTGCGAGGTAAATAAAGTGCAACAGCATTCCAGTGCACATTGAAAATTGTAGCAAGTGGCCTGTTCTGAACAGTTTCTTTTACAGTTTTTTTAACTTTACATTTAACATCTGAGGGTATCCCTCTAGCCACCCAGTCAGTAAACATAGTACCTTGGCTACTCTAAAACATCCAATAATTCAAGTAACAAAGTGCCATTTGAACACATTTAACTTCAAATGTAACCATCTTAGTGAAGCAACGCAGGGCTTGTAGGCCCTGGCATACAAGTGAACACTAACTAGAAAGTCTTTCGCACTACAGATCAAGTGACCTACATTCTCCTCAGATTTTTGTTCAGGAATAGAATCTGATCGACGTGCTCTGGGAGAAGAGCACTTCTTTGAGCAGTGATGATATCTCCGGCGGTGGAGAAGGCCCTCTCTGAGGAGACGCTGGTGCCAGGGACGCAGAGGTACCTTTTAGCAAGATGTGACAAGAGTGGATACTCATACTGGTGATCCTTCCACCAGAGCAGTGGATCTTCTTTCACTTCCAAGAGATCTGCCTCCTTGTAGCGGGTCATATGCTCCCTGGCCTCGTCCTCTAGGGTATTTGCCTTGGGTCGTGCTGCACCACCGTATCGTTCACCAAGAAGCACAGCCAGTGGACAAGATGGTCTTGGATTCTTGGGTGGATGATGCTGACCTGCAAATAAGTAAATAATAAAAACAAAACATAATTTATAGTTAAGTTCTTTCCATAACTCCAACACAAAGGTTCAGATAGTACAGTGTGCCTCACAGGATGACAGTGGGTGATACTAACCATGACTGCTCTCTCCTTCATCGAATCGCTCTCCATCACCTACACCCTCTTCTCCAGATGTCAATGCGATCCCCTCTTCATCAGCACTGGGGTTTGCTGTCCCCTCTTTGCTCACATTCCGGAGTGACAACTAAATTAAATAGATCAACATGAAATTAATTTCATTAGCTTTTAGAGTAATAAATATTTAAGTACTATATTTAATATCTATGTCTTCAAACCTGTAAACATAATACTGTATTGGCCCGAATATAATATATATATTTTTTCCAGAAACTGTATTCTCCAAAATGAAGTCTTGCTATAATCAAGGACTAGGTTGTCGTTACACATCTGCGCCGCTAGATGGAGCCAAAATACCAGTGACCAGAAAGGGAATGAAGCCTCAGTCATATGATGCCTGTGGTGGTCACAGTGATCTGATGAAAAATGGAGGAGCATGACCTGGAACGAAGGAGCTTAAATGCTAGACAAGTGAGCAAACAGAGGAGAAATTTTGATGCCAACTTTAAACTGATGCTAATCAATGCAGCAGAGTCAACAAACAACTGCCAAACTGCCAAGATATATTAGACTGAATTATTAATGTTCATGAAGTTGAATAGAACTTGAATTTGATGGTTATAAAGTTGTTGTCTCACTAATGCAGTTACTGAACCTTTGAGGTTCTTATTTGTTGCTTATTCACTGAGTCACAGCCTCAGATTTTGAGAAAGGGAATATAGTTTTTATTTAATTCTGCAGTAATATTTCTTGATCTTAAACCACATGAAATATTATCTCTGTTTGTGAGTTTTCCTAGACAATTGTACAATTAAAATTAGTTTTTTGAGTGACCTTATTGTCTTCAACATATTTTATTTTTTACAAAATGATATTTGAAAAAAAGGGATCGTCTTATAATCAGAGTCGTCTTATATTTAGGCCAATATGCTAGTATTTATTTTTTTCAACTATTTGTTATTTATCCATTTTAAACTGTCAAATTGTAGTATTTGCCTATACTTTTGCCAGGGTAATATGATACCTATTATAACTCAGCAGTGTTATCATTGCCTTACCTCTGTTGACTGCATGCCCAATCTTGCAGCCTCTGCAATCAGTCCATCATAGACGTCCCGTCTTTCGTCGTCAGTCAGGAAGGGAAGACTTTGAATCTTGGATCCATCGCTGAACATGCATTAAGAGTTGCCTTTAGGTTGATGTACCTCTTCTGAAGATCCTCAGCCATGGCAGCCTTCATCTCTTCTATGACTGCAGATTCACCTTGTATTGGCTTCAGTCCATTTATCAGTGTGTCCTGAAGGGGTGCCACAACTGACAATGTGGGGGTCTTCTCCTTGGACATGTACAGTGTGGCCTCCTTCATGGGCTTCAGTGCACCGACGACTTCTTCAGCTGTTGTCACGTCTGACTCGGTCAGTGTGCACAGATCTTTCTCTGACTTCCTCACCTCGCTTGAGAGCAATGCTGCGCAGATGGCCGGTTGTTGCTCGAGGAATCTTTCCAACATGTCGTGCGCACTGTTCCACCTGTAGTTAAATAAAGGTAGAAATTTATAGATGATAGCATGGATGCAAAGAATGCTGCTCTAAATTTAAGTGTATTTTTATATATCAATATGGACTAGGACAATATCAAAACATTACTGTCTATACCAGGGGTGCTCAGTCCTGTTCCTGGAGAGCCCCTATCCAGCATGTTTTAGTTCTCTCCCTGCTTCAACACACCTGAATCCAATTATTGTGTCATCGTCGAGCACCTAACAAAACACAATGATGAGCCTGTCATTGCATTCAGGGTGTGTAAAAGCAGGGAGAGAACTAAAACATGCTGGATAGGGCTCTCCAGGAACAGGATTGAGCACCCCTGGTCTATACTATACACTTTGCCCATATCCCCAGCCCTAAGTGAAAGTAAAACACAAACCTGGTGACCACGTCTGTCATCAACTTGTGCTGTGGTAGTTGTAGCAGTCTCTGTTTGATTTTCAGCATGTTGCTTGCTGTGGTGCTTCGCCTGAAGAAATTTACAATGCGCCTCACCCGTCCCAATAGGCGTGCAACTGCTGGGATTTGAGTGCACGTTGTGCTGCCAGATTGAGGGTGTGAGCGTAGCATTTGACGTGAAGTGTGAACAGTGCCTCCTCTGCTGCTATTGTCATATTTGATGCATTGTCGTTACAATTACTGGATCTTTTCTGTTAGTTCCCACTCAGCGAGGGCTTTTCTCAGATTTTCGCCAGGTTGTGTCCGGTGTGGCTCTCGGGCATGTCCCTTGTTGTAGCACATAATTAACGAGCTCCAATTCTCGTTGATGAAGTGAGCTGTGATGGTGACATACGCTTCAGTTGTTCGTGAAGTCCACCCGTCCGCAGGTCAGGGCAACTCTCTCCGCTCTGGCCGGGAGGTTTTAACGTGTGCCTTTGTCTGCGCGTACAGCCTGGAACACAAAACCTTGTGAGGTGTTCGCGGGTCGGAATGGGATAGCGGGCTCCATTGCATTCACCATGCGCCTGAATCCTGTGTTTTCAACCACCGAATAAGGTCTCAGATCCTGACAAAAAAGTAGGCAATGGCCTCTGTAATCTTCTGCGACCTTGGCGAGGTAGATGGAAACTTGTGGGAACATCCACCATCGCTGTCCAGCACGGTTTGTTTTGGGTCAAGCCGCAGCTTCGATGGCTCCCCAGTTTGTATTACCTTGTCCGGGTGTGACGTTTGAGGTGCGCCCGTAAGTTGGTTGTATTTCCTGAGTATTTGACGTTTGCGTGACACAGCTTGCAACCGCAAAGTTTTTGTCCAAATCGACACTTTCTTTCTTCTTTTTAAAACCAAAGTGCTCCCACACATCAGATTTAAGACACGACGGCGCTGGAGTTAATTTCTCGGCCATTTTGTCGATGCTTCACGCTCTTTCTTCTTCTGTGGGTAATTACTAGAAGTGCTACAGCGACACCAGTGGCTGCTGACCTAATTGCTCTTCCTGCAAAGCAGACGAGCAGGGGGAGGGCAGCGAGCAGAGTGCCGGACGGAACAAGCGGGATTTGAGACTTAATCTATCGATACTTGCGGCTGAAAGATCATACTTTCTGGGGGAAAAAATATCGATTTATATCACAGAATCGATAAAATTGCCCAGCCTTACTCCACAGCCTGGTCAGAAGAGCAACTAAAAAATGAAATTACAGCTATCTTCAGAGGACTGTTTGGGCTATCAGAGCATCAGATACTCCCATTTCATTACTTGAGCACCATCAAGGGATGTAAGAAACTGATGAAACCCAGGCTCACGTCCAATTTCCCATGGAGTAGTAAAGAAGTTGCCTCTGTTTGTTCCGGCACCTGTCTGTATATTCTTGCAGAAATGGAACTTCCAGCACAGGTGAGCATGTACTGTACACATCCAAATATGGTTTAAAGTATCAGGAATTGCAAACATTGTTATACACGGTCCACTTATTTTAGAAGTCATTAGGCACTAAAAACAATGTTCTGCTTTAAAACCTTGTCCAGAGTCCTGTGCAGGCGAGCTGTCTGATGACAGTGATTTTGAAAGCTCATCTCTACAAGGCGCAGAGGTGTGTACCAAGTAACAAATACTTCTAACACTCTTCATCTGTATGAAGATCATTGCAAATACTAGCCTGCTAATTGCTGATCTTAATAAGGTGATGAATTTATGACTGATGGTTAAGTTTAAAAGGCAGGGTTGATGAGTATAATCCGGGACACTTAAGCTCCAATGCATTTATCACTTGTCTACAACATTGGAGTGAACATGATTGGTTTTGAATTCAAGCAGGGATGTTGTAATAGAAATCTTGTGACTTTGTATTTATGATAGCATCAATGGGGGTGACAAAATACACAGGATGTACCTTGTGAAATGCACACAATGGTCATGACATAGGATTTGCACACCTGTTAAATATAATAATATAATAACTATAAATAAATAAAATATCTGACAGTTGTCTTCTGATTTATTGAGAACACCAACACCAAAAAATATGTTGATACTTTTTATTAGCTTCATATGCAAATTACTAAGTTAGAATTGAGAATATATCAATATCCACCCTACTGAATTGTTTTGTCTGTTTAGTGAGACAAAGAATGGCACCATCTACTACCCAGAGGGAACTCAATCAGATACGCGAAGCTGTTCCTGCCAGTGATCCAAGTGATGATGCAGAAGAATTACTGCAAGGGCCAAATGAGGCTGCTCACTTTGCAGATTTCATGTATAAGTAGTCATAATTTCACAGATAAGTTTTCTTAATGTTGGTCCCTTTTTTTCCTTGTTATTCACCTTGTTTTTTCCCCCTGTGGCTTATTTCTAGTCCTATTGATGTTGATGAAGATGAAGTCATTGAGGAGGCCATCAGACGCAGTCTCGAAGGACCTGAGCAATCCTTACAGGATACAGCGTATGCTAATAGGTCAGTGAAAACAAGGATTGGTGAGAAATTCAGACGTGGTAAATCTTTATAAGCAGCATCAGGTTTGTTGAAATGTACATTTATTTTTGTTTGAAGGTCTTCAGAAACTTTGACCACAGAAGAAATCAGAGGAATAGTGCAGGCACACAGTGACAGAGTGGTCACAACAGCCTACAGACCAATCTACATCAGCCGGCAAATTGTGGACAACTGCCCTCCGACAATTTAGCAGACGTCGATTCGCTGACAGCACTGATATGCTCTATGTCACTTTTGCGAGCGATGAAGACACCACCGAGGACAGAAGACCTTGGAGGCCCCAGACGAGAATTCTTCCATCTACTTGGGAAGGCTATCTTTAAAGACAGTGGAGCATTTGAAGGTAATCCTTTTTTTCATAAGTGTACACAATTTGTACAATGTATTACTTTGTGTTTTTTTTGTTTTTTTTTATATATGCCCTTCAAAACGTATTATTTCCTCCAGTATTTTGTGTGCTTTTCCTTAATGATTTTGCAGCCTAAATGCCTCATTTCACAGCAGATTTTCAAAAATAGTGATTTTAGGCAGCATCCTATACCTGCTTACTGATGGAGCATCTCTAGTCTTCATTGAGTGTCCAGACCTTTTCTTACAGCACACAGAGGAAGTTGTAGTATTCCTGCATTATTCCCCCCCCCCCCCCCCCCCCCCCCCCCCCCCCCCCCCCCCCCCCCCTTAATTCCTTAATTTAATGAGGGCCCAGTTACAGCAGATTACTGTATCTTGTTAAACAACATAACATCTCGTCTTATATTTGGTTTGAAATACATTGATATTTAAAAAAAAAAAAAACACATCTCAATCATAAAAGTGTGATGTTGTGACCTCATGAGCTCAATTAGACTTGGCAGCACAAATCAGACGAGGCATAGTAAATGATACAGACTATCATCAATAGGAAACACTGCTGTTGTAACTAAGTTAGATTTGCATCAATCAAGTTAGCATGGAAAGATTTCCTCCTGATGTTCAGTGACAAATATATTAAAGATTGTGTTGAACTCTTGGGTTTAGGATTCTTTAGGCCAAATAGTTCAGTTGAGTCTAAGGTACCAGTACTTAGTTTTTTTTCTCTCCTCTTACAAATAATCTATTTCAATTTAATGGTATTTTCAGTATATATATATATATATATATTACAAATATATTTTATAAAATATAAAAATAATATATTACATATTACATATAATTACATAAACATATGAAAGAGTCATCACCATATGTGCCCGCGTCTTTCACATGAACAACCGGATAGGAAGAAGAATACTTATGTAATCATGCCCCTTCGCATCACTGCTATTATCTTATCATACAAAACAATATATCTTTGTCCGTCAACACTTTCAATTCATTAGAATACTATAGTGGTACTATGTCAACAGTTAAAACATCCATCACTCAAACAGCACCACGAATGGGTGTCTTTATTCAATGTGTAATTCTGTTTTGCCCTTTCCTTTTAGAGTCTCCGAATGGCTTCATTCCAAAATTGAACATTTCATATGTTCAGAATGGAGTGTACAACACGATTGGACGGATGATGTCAACCATTATAGTCCAGGGTGGTGAGCCTCCAGCCCTCCTTTCTCCTTTGGTGGTGGACTACCTGATGACCGGAAACTTTTTTCAGATGAATGTCACTCCAGATGACATTGCTGACAGGGAACTGAGAGAGGCCCTGAAGAAGGTATGATGGTGTGATTGATGCCATTTTGTTTCAGTTGATACCTACTGTCTGAGGTATTTATTTGAATTGTGGTGTGTGCGTCTGTTTTCATTATGCACTTGGAGGTTCATCAAGCAGCATCCAGTGATGAACTGGAGCAAGCAATGGAATACTGTGACTCGTGGAGGCATCACATTGAGGGTCTTCCACACCAAGTGGACATGGAGAACAGAGATGCATTTGTGCAGAGTGCAATACGTTTCCATGTACTCATGCAACGCCAGGCCTGCCTAGATCAGTTGGTTGAGGGTTTGAAGCACTATGAGGTAAGTTGAGACTTGTATGTTACTGTAATAGCATTCTACTGTGCAGGAGTGTGTGTCTGTGTGTGTCTGTCTGTCTGTGTCTGTGTCTGGCTTGGAATGGACTTTTGTTTGTGATTTTACAGGTTTTACCACTGCTGAGAAACCATTCCAGCTTCAGGGCTCTTTTGGAAAAAAACAGAATGTGGCGAAGTCGCAGCGGATGTTGTGGCTGCCCTCCTAAAACCCAGCTACTCTGTTCTTGGGAGTAATAGAAGACCAAGGGAGGAGTTAATGGTGGTTAAGTTCAGAGAGTTCCTCCTCTCTGTTCAAGGTAAATGGATGTAATTATTTCAACATTTTTCCATGACAAACACTAATTTTGCTTAATTATAAAAAAATAGACCAATACTCTTAGTAGTAGGAATACTACAGCTTTTATCAGTCGCCTCCAGGGTTTGTCATGATGCATTGTGATTTAGATGGGAATATTCCAATTGATTACAATTACCATGTATCCAGGGGTAACTCTCTGCTCAGGCATGTAAACGGGTTATTCCCAATATTTCAGAAACTGGAATTCTGACCAGAACCCTTACGCCGGGTTCACACTGGATCCATTCTGGCTGCGGAACAGACACTGCAGCTAATCCGTAGTCATTAAATTTAATGCTGTGGCTCACACCGATCGCTTTCACGTGACAGAGCCCTTGCAGAGCCCTTGCAGAGCTCCGGTATCTTTCTGCAAGGATCCTATTTTTCCAGACGCTGGAGCCCTACCGATCAATCCAGACAGAAGCAGGTCGGGTGCCGGAAGGAAATGCGATATGTTTCCAAAATAAGTGATTTCAAAATAAAATCTGTCTTGTTTTTGCCTTAATTTTCTATTTATTATTTACTTCTTCTGGTAGAATGCAGAACAAACAACGTGATGTAGTCATTATACGCATTCGAAGAATGAACGGTTTTGTACTTCGTCACGGCAGGAAAGTCAAATGACTCCAAAATGGCACATGACAGCTCTCTGACCGGAGCAGCTCTGTGTTGCCAGATTGGGCGAGTTTCTGCGAAATTAAGCTTCTTTGAACATGTCTGACAGGGTTGATGAAATGGTTATGTGTTTGATGAGTTTTTTTTATCAAACAGATACGGTTTTTATGGTTTTAATGTGCATTTTCAACCGAGATGGTGGTTTGGGCTGCTTTCTATTGAGCTAAACGTGTTTCATATTGTTTGTGGGGGACAGCAACGGATCTGGCAACCTCCTCCAGCGGACTGCAGAGGCGCGGCAGGCGGTGTGAATCACAGTGCTTCGGTGATTCCGTTCAGTAGACGCAACGCATCCAGTGTGAACCCAGCGTTAACTGACAGCAGTGAACACATGAAGAGGCATTTCGTCAAATTGTTTTCCTCCAAAATAAGTGTAATGAATTTTATGACCACTGACGCAGAGCTCTGAAAACAGTGCTGAATGGACAGACTGTTGCACTAGTTTTTGAGCTGGTAAGGGGGGGGGGGTCCTGGAAGCCAATATAGTAACAGCATATAATGTGATAAAACAATATCACATTATCGACATTTCATTTATTAGATAACTGAAACTGAGTGCATTCTCTTTCTTTGTGCATTACTCGATTGTGACTGCTTTTTTGCATTCATGTACTTATGTAATTTTGATATTTTTTATTTCGTACCTTTTTTCACCCTTTGTAGATAAGGAGGTGGAGGAACGCCTACACACCAGGGACCTCACTGAAGATGAAAAGGCATTCATCCAGACATTAAATCTCGGACACGTCTTGGCTTTTGCAACGGGAAGCAGCAAAATTCCTGCAATTGGATTTAGTCCCAGCCCAAAACTGGTTTTTATTCATGACGATACAAAATGCTTCCCAGTTGCTCACACATGCTCAAATGAGCTTCAGCTCTTTGTTAATGACAAGAATCTGGCAGATGACGATGCTTTTGACTACTGTTTCGTGGTAGCTCTCATGAATGGGGCCATTTTTAGTGCAGTGTAGTCTGCAGACAAAAAAAGAACATGCATGTGAAAAAAAATCATTAACACAAAGTACACTGAGAAGTTTCTGATGTTTAATGTTTTTATTCATGTGAAGTATTTACAAATATATCAGTAACTATTTACAAAAGATGTACACCTCTGTTCTTGTTACATTTAGACTGTTGCGTCTGCTGCTGTTTAATAAAAATTACACTGCCACAAGTTTGTGGAACACAAATTCTTGGACTCTGCGATATATTGTTTTTCCCTTGTTCCCATCATTTTCAAGTGGGTTCACTGCCACAACAAGTTCTTGCAAGTCCTGTTGGTTAAGAGGGCAGAAGGAATGCTGTGTGTGAGATGTTGCCACTGTATCCACTGTCCTTTCATTGGTTGCAGTTTGTGGGAAGTTTAGTGTCAGGAGATGTCTGTCTAGTGTGAAAAGCTGAGCTGGGGTTCTGTTCCCTTCAGAGGAAATTGTATGATGGTTAAATGCAGCTTTGAACTCTTCTAATGTGCGATTTACCCTGGGGATGTAAACAAAATGAAGACAAAACAAATCAGATTCATTGTCCACATCCAAGGTCTCCATTGACTCAAGCTCATAGAAAATAGGTGCAAAGACATCACGACAGTTTTTGTTCAAGTCCCGATTGAATCGTTCAGTTCGCTGATTATGGACCGAGCTTCCAGTCAACGCAGAATTTTCACCTCTGTGGAGTCTCATGTCTTCCCATATCCGGACATTCTCCCCGCCTTGATCGGTTCTGATGTGAAGCGGTCGACCAAATTCACTGATGGCTGCATTGAAGAGGTCCTGAACAGTTTCAGCTCGGTTGTTGTTCGAACACTGCAGAAAGGTCAACATTCTGCTGTATCCATCCATTGCGGCATGTACAGCTAGTTTCCACCTAATGAGTTTATGGTTGCCGTCAATGTGCCATATGTATTTTGGACAAGGTACAGTGTACACTCGTCTTCGCACCGTTACTGTTCTTCTGGAATGAACGCCAGCGTCATCGACCCTTCTCACAGAGGCTCTAAGACGGTGTCTTTGCACCACAATGTTTCTTGCACGCAAATGTCCTTTTAGCATAACCTCTCCTACGTGAGGATGCTCTGCCTTTATGTCCTTGATGGTTTCATCCAATTCCTGATCAGAAATCTCTGAAAATTTTGTGTGCCTTATCCCGTATGCCCGCATCAGCTTGTACAGTGTGGGTCTGGAGATCCTCAGGACCGAAGCCACTTCAGTATATGTTATTCCCAGCTTCAGTAAATCTTCAATTTCCTCTTTGGAGATGAAGGTATCATCACCCTGGAAAAAAAAAAAGGTGTAAAGTGTGTAAAATTTGCCAACAGCTATCCTGATTGGCACACAACCAGTATTCTCATTTCCAGTGTGCCCTACATCACATTTTTTGGCCACATAGGACAGCTTTACTTACTGATCTCAATGACGTGGTGGTAGTGGCAAAGCTTGGTGCATGTGAGGGCCCCGCCAGAGGCATCTGTGGTGTGGAAACCTGAAACAAAGGGCCATATTTCAAATGTCAGGTGTGGCGGAAGAGCCCCTGTCCTGAACACAAGGTAAGTAGACTGGGCCAAAGTAATTATCCAATTTCAAGTACTTAATTACTTATGAACCTGCATTAGTTGACATCTCTTTCTACACTGTGTTTCAAATCACTACACTAAATGTCCACTTATCAATAAAAGAATCAACTCCAAGACAACTTGGAGAAGTGGATCATATGGAAATTATGATTCACTAAAGTTTTAAATGTAAATATACACATCATGTTAAGAGACATTTATAGTATGTCTTCAATTTGCTACTGTAATTGCACTGCTGTAGGAGGTGCAATACTTCGTGTTCACCACTGTGAGGCGAAAGTTCTCCGGTGTGCAAATAATATTCAGCTTTAATTAATTTTTTTATTAACATTAGTGAGTTCACTCATGTTTTTCGAACAGAAATTAGTGTTCAGTCTCAAATAAAGGCGCTGTACAGGCTGTCAGATTTCTCTGAGTTCAGCACAGGTGACACTGTGGATCTCAACACATCAACATATTTGAGATTTTAGCATATGTAGCTTAAGTCCTGGACCCGCGGTAGAATTTGATTTTGTAAAGATCTTTACCAGGCAAACCTTTGCTTGCAATCAAGCTAATGTCAGCTGCTTGGAGATTATATTTTAACATCACTGACAGCACAGCATGGTCACTGTTGCTACTGGTACCCGCTAAACGACGGGCAACTTGATCCAGGCTGTGTGAGGTGGCTAACAGCTAAGCTAACAGTTGACGAGATGCTGGTAGCTAAGCTATAGCTTGCTGCCAGCACGCAGAGGTTTTCAAACGGGCAATTGAGGCAGTTTAGGACGAGCTGGATAAAAGTTAATGAACGATGTTACTGCCTCCGCGAAACAGGCCTCAGATTTTCAAAATCGTCTGGCGGGTCTATCATTTGGCAAGCGGGCAGCCATATGCAAACGCTGCGCTAAGTAGTGGTGACACGGAGTTACGTTTTTCAAACATAGCATTGAAAAATGTTTGCTGTGAATCACTTACCGTTTGTGATGTAGAAGGAACCTGTGGAGCAAGACTTTGAAGAGCAGCCCGTACACCGGCCATTACCGCTCTCTCTAACTCGCCAGATGGGAGTTCGCCCGCCATGTCTCTGTCTCTTCCCCGCTGCTGCTGTGGGCGGGGCTTCGTGATCTGAGGCTCCTGCTAGAGGCGTGGAAGACCTGCCTACTTTGCATAATTTCTAAACATTTAGATTTAAAGCTATAGTGCGTAACTTTGGTCGCCCTCTAGCGGAATTCTGCGTTGTTACAACAATAAAGCCGGCGCTTCCATATGACGTACGCTCGGGTGTCCCCAGTGCCCCCCCTCCCTCCTCTTCCCAATCTGCCACGGTGATTCGCGTTTCCACAGCGCGAATCACAGTTGGAAACGGTTTTTATTCTGCGTGAATAAGGACAGCTGGTGAAAAAAAAGATGGATTCTTTCGAAGAGGTAATTATTGTTTTCTTTTTTTTTGCCACAGAAATGTAAAGCTTATTAAAACGGGAGACAAGGTGCCTGCTAATTTGTAACTGACAGGTTAGTGGATGAAAAGACCCAGTGGTAGTCAGCAGAAATCATTTGTTGTCCGTTGGTCTCCAGTAGCTTCTTGATGAAAAACGAAGTGTTACACACAAAGTACAGTGTTTCCTACAGGAAAAGAGTTTGGCAGTGGGGTGGGGGGTAGCGTGTGGTGTTGCTGCTAACGCTGCTGGCTGCTAACGCCGCTAATGCTGCTAATGCTGCCGGTGTTCGCCGTCTGAGAGGTTTTTTTTTTTTTTCCTCCGTTGTCCGGGTGCTGCACAACTTAGCGCGGGCGGGGCGCCCGGACTGAACCCTGAAGTCGCATGTGGCTTCCTCGGTCTGCCTGAGACTGTGAGCTGAGCCTGTTGCTATGAGACCCTCCACGCGTCCTCCCCCTCCCTTCTTGCTTTGACGTAAAATGCGTAATTTCCTGCGCGCCAGCGCGGGAATGTCGCCGGTCGACACGCAAAGCAATAATTATATATACTGAAAAATCCCGCGACATGTTAGAGGAGCCAATCGGCTTAATCAGCATTTTGTCATCTCCACTAGTAGTGGCTTGGCTAAAACGGACGTTCATAGACATTTAAAAGTTACGCACTATAGCTTTAACATTTAGATTTAACATTTAGATTTAGCATTTAGATTTAGATTTAGATTTAGATTTAACATTTAGGTTTAGATTTACCATTTAGATTTAGATTTAGCATTTAGATATAGATTTAACATTTAGATTTAACATTTAGATTAACATTTAGATTTAGATTTAACATTTAGATTTAGATTTAGATTTACATTTAGGTTTAGATTTACCATTTAGATTTAGATTTAGCATTTAGATATAGATTTAACATTTAGATTTAACATTTAGGTTTAGATTTACCATTTAGATTGATTTAGCATTTAGATTTATATTTAACATTTAGATTTAACATTTAGATTTAGATTTAACATTTAGATTTAGATTTAACATTTACATTTATCATTTAGATGTAACATTTAGATTTAACATTTAGATATACATTTACAAATGAAATAAAAACGAGCTAAATGTGAGAAAAGTGATCTAAATGTGAGAAAAGTGTGACCAATTACACAGTAAGTGAAATTTTACATTCGGCGCCCCATAAAGCATTAGTGCTCGATGCTCCTCTTCACAGATTGAACTGTTAAAATGTACACACACTGGAAGTGTCTTCAGGAAAGATTCTATTTGTTTTTTGATCCATTTTGTTTTGGTGCAACACCATCATTGTTGGTTTGCTTGAAATGTTTAATCATAAAGTAATAAAGCCAAATCATTGACAAGAAAAAGACAGTTTCAGTTTTCGTTTTTGTTATTGTGCTCTAATGTACGGAGCCCCAGACATGACATGGCAAAAAAACCAAAAATTAAATTGTGGCCACGAAATACTAAAAATTGAAAAAATTGGTGTGCACCAATTGCTAATTTGCGGCCAAATTAGTAATTGCAACAACACATCATCAGTAGGGTAAAACTAACCTGTCTCATGACAGTCTAACCTGTCTCCCAACGGTCTAATCCTCACTCATGTTTCCTATTAGTGGGTAAACAATCCAACGCTTGGTCAATTCTGCTTCACAATGACATGGAGGAGTCGACATCCGAGGATCAAAAAGCAATGTCGCTATGAACACTTGGCCGCCACAAGCGGTTCTCTGTGGCAACTTTTCTGACACCTCCTGCTTAAAGCGACACTAAGGAACTTTTCAACCATAATAAAACATTTTAATGTCTTTTGTGATGATACATCAACTTACAACTAGTTGAATGACCCTCTGTCACGGGCTGAGGGCGTCAGTATTGCTTCACTTGGACTGAGCAGCTGTGAGGAGGGTGGTAGGAACCCTGCACACTAAAAAGCTCCAAATGTGGACTGCTTTACGGCATGCGTCACATCATGATATAACATTGTTTAGCCACCCTTAGATTCATAACCTATATATATATATATACGTATATATATATATATATATATATATATATATATATATATATATATATTATATATATATATATATATATGTATCGCTTCTGGTTCTGTCCGTTTTTGTGTTGGTTGTCGGCTCTGTTTTGGTGTTGTCTAGATTGGGGTTTGGGATTGTTCTTGGTTGCGTGTGGTATGTCGACAACACTGTTTTGTATTGTGAATTTGTATATAAGTTGTGTGTCTCCCCCCCCCCCCCCCCCCCCCCCCCCCCCCGCCGCTGATAAGTACGGTTTAAACAGCTTTCACGTCGTTTATAGAATGAAGTAGAGCTCCATTTTAGGAGCGACGTTGCCCATGCCCTGTCTGCTAGACGTATATGGATGGCCGCCGCTCGATTTTGGATCTAAATTTCTCCCAAAGCACCGTTTGGATCAGAAAAGCCTTCACTTCATTTTATAAACAACGTGAAAGCTGTTTAAACCGTACTCATCCTTTAAAGCCCCATAGCTTTAAGACTTTACGGCTCAGGGCACACCCCCTTTCTATTGGAGAACACGTTTTTGCGTTTTATTTTATAGACGCTTACAGTGTCTGCCGACAACTTCGCCTGACAGTGCTTTGGTGGAAAAGTCTACTGTTCCCATGGCGCAGCCTACAGACTCTGCTCGCATCACTCCTCCAGCTGCTGTGGAAGGTTTCTCATCCTGCCGAGACCCCTGTGACAAGGTGAGACCAGAACAGGTTCAGAATAATGCTTAGTTCTGCAGTATGGTAGTTGTTTAGAACTCACCGTGAGGTCTTCACATGCTCTGACAAATCACATATTGTGAATTGGCTGAAGGAGAACTTTCACTCAGAAGTTTCTCTGTCTTTGTTTTACCGCATACGAGGACAACAAAACAGCTGAGCAGCACTGACAACAGAAGACTTCACAGACAGCGCCAGCAGAAAACCGTTGAAAGCAAGATGAGTCAGCAGTGGGCTGTTCTTCAGACGAGTTGGAGTCAGATGCCGCAGTGGATCAGTTGGGTGATGAATCAGAATGGGACTCCTCCAGTGTAGATATGGGAAACGAATACAAACCGACTAAGATGAATATGAGGACAGCACAGATGATTTGAGTGGAAGTGAATAATTCTTCACACAGAGGAAAAAAATAAAGAGGACCACAAAGAAAGGTGATGCAGTGTCATCAAATAGCAGAGCCCCGGCTTCACGGAAAATAAGAAGCAGCAGCATCCCTGCCACATCTAAAAGTCCTCCTGGTTAGAAAGAAGGTGAGACACCACTACCTTGTCCTGTGTCTGTTTCTGAAGTCTCCAAAAAGTCAGATGGGGCCCGGATATGTGACAAAAAAACAGTACTAGTACTGCCAAGTTTGTGAAAAATCAGTAACTGAATGTGCAAGACCATCTGGAGCGTCATCACAGTAGTGTGGCCGAAGTTGCCAAGGCTTTAAGTTACAACAAGGGTTCAAAGGAAAGAAAAAGTCATTTGAATTTTCTTAGAAGCAGTGGCAACTTTCACCATCATGCATCTGTACTCAAGAGTGGACATGGTAGCCTCATCGCAAAGAAGTGACCCAGAGCACATAGTTCCAAGAAAAAAATATGTACACTGTGCGCACTGCCTTGGCCTTTTTTCAAGAAAGCTATTGTGGAAACACCTCAGAAAATGACCATCTGAGAAAGGAGCACAGAAAACGCTGTCTAAAACTCGAGTGCTGGCCACTTGCTCTGTTGAACAGCCTTCACCTTCAGACACGCCTGGAATGTTTAACGATCTGGCCAAGAGCATGCGTCATGATGATATCAGTGATATTGTGAAAACCGATCCAGCAATCAGGGGTTTTGGCTGCCATTTATTGAACAAAGTCATGGAAAGTGGTACTGACACATTTGGCAATAACAAGAATGTCACACAACAGCTGAGGAATCTTGGTAGGATGATAAAGGCAGCAAGACTGATAACAACTATGAAGACCATCCAAGACTTAGTAAGCCCTGAAAATTTCAAGGAGACCATTAAGGTTGCTCGTCATGTCGTCAGTTTTGATGAAACGACATCAAGGTCAGAAATTGCAAGTCCTTATAGTTAATTGGGTTTTGGATTGAACAATGTGGCAAAGTACTTGAGAGCTGAAGCACTGCAGGTCATGGATCATGCCGAAGCAGACCGGTACCGTGCATTTTCCACAATTTATGAAAGTCACTGGGGCGTGTACGTGTCAGGTCATGACTGGAGGGACCTCAGGGAGGCCAAATTCAATGCTCCCAAGCTCTTGCCATTTACAGATGATGTTCGACTTCTTCATGCTCATCTTGATAAAGAGGTAACCCATGGCATCAAGGACCTGGAAGAGGAAGCTTCACCAGCTCAGTGGAAAAGACTGTGTGAGGCTACTTTGACAGGTTCATTGTTTCAGGGGCAACCGGAGGCGACAGAACAACTTTCTTCTTCCAGTCCAGTTTAGTGCAAAATGGAAGAATATCTGTCAGATGAAGATGTTGTGGACGAGAACTTTGAATGTGAAGGGTGTCCTTACAGTTTTAAGCCAGAGTATACAGATGAAGAGCACATCGAAAGGCGAGCGCAGAGACAAAGAATAAACAAAGCTTTCAGTTCAGAGGTCAACAAAACAACAAAAACATTTATCTCGACACCGGGCTGTGGTGGAGGAGTGGCATGAGCGAACCATGATGAAATATTGATGAAACTCATGAGTTTTTGGACGATTAAAGCCGTTTTAGGAGCGGCTATACAAATGCCCAGTGTGCTAGACCTATACGGATGTCTGCCACTCGATTTTGGATCTAAATTTCTCCCGAAGCACTGTTCGGATCAGAAAACCCTTCTGGGTGAGTATATTGTTCTACTTCATTCTATAAACAACGTGAAAGCTGTTTAAATCCTACTTTTCCTTGAATATATGGTGTTGTGCACATTCAAACATAGGAAATATCAAGGCTGTTATTGCAATTTTTTCAGGTAACGAAATGGAACAAAGGATGGTGGGAAGAATAAATCCAGTTACATAAACTAAATTTACATAAATCAGTGCATCCGCAAAAGAATAGTGTATGATGCTTCTTCGACAGCTCCATTTGTCTGATGATTTTGAGGGTACAGAGAGCAAGAAACCACTGATATGTGAGTCGGGTTTATATCACAACAGCAGGTGGGGATGGGTGTTTCTAACAGGGTGGAATCCAGTCTGTTGTGAATTGTTAAGTAGATGACAGTGTCCACAGCTCTCATGAGAAAAGTGTAGCCTGCATGTAACTTTTTTTATTTTAGGCTGTGATCCGATCAGAAGGCTCCGTTGGTTCTCGGAGTGGAGAGTAAAAGACTGAACGCAGATTGGTTGGAAGTGATGGTACCCTTTATAATTTGTGCAAATAGACAAACAAACAACAGACAAAGAACACAAACAATAAGTTGATAATTATAGGAAACAAATGAACATTCGACAAAAACCTATATACACGCATGCGTCACACAATGCAGCGCGTCATTGTCCACCGAAAAACCACACGAATAGGGATCCGTGTGTCAGGTGGGAAAAACAACCAGTTCAGGTCCCACTTGTGAGCGTCCAGAGGGAAATCCAAATTGGGGAAGGGGATGTTATGGTTGCAAGTGGCCTGTGAATGAGTTGTGGGGGCAGAACGAGGGCAGCTGCAGTGTGATGTATCCTACCAGCCTGACCAGGGCAGAGTAGAACAGCGCAGGGCAGAACAGGACAAAGCGAGGTCCACACTTGGTCTGTTTCTCCAAGTTTCCTCAGGCTCTCGTGCCTGACTGGGCCTTCTGGCTCGCCATCGACACCTGGCCTGTATCAAAACAGGTCCAGTGAGTTGAAGTGTACACTTATCAAAAATAACTTGTACTAAATAACATATTGTTATAAATACAACCAATCCCATATTGTACAATATAATATATCCATTATAAAATCTGATTTGAATAAATATAAATACAATCAGTGTTAAAGTACCGTATTGGCCCGAATATAAGACGACTCTGATTAAAACACGACCCCTATTTTTCAAAGATCATTTTGTGAAAAATCAGAAGAAGAGGAGCAGCCCACCAACTCCAGTGTTGAAAGTGCCAACGTCTGTGTGTGAAAGAGGGAGAATCAATAACTTACTGTCAAATGAATGAATGAAGTATTAAATGTGTGTTAATGCACCCTGCTCAGTGATTTAGTTTTTTTTTTTTTTTTCCCTTGTCCTGTTCAGCAGCTGGGGCGTGCAATATTGAATGATTGAAGCCTTTTACTGTCCGAACGGATTTCAATCTTAGCAGGAGGAAGAGACTGAATCTCCTCCTGCTGCTGCCTTAATTTGAGACTGGCATCTGGCATGGCTGCCGGACCGGACCGGGATGGAAATGCTCAGAGAGAAGATGGCGGCCCCCCCAAGGTACACCAGAGAAGGGACACAGAGAGGGGCGCCCGGGCCCGGAGCAGCCCGCAGGAGGGGCGGGTGCACAGGGCACCAGAGACCGGGCCAGCAGACCGGGACCGGGCGGAGGTCGGAGCCCCCAGGCCAAGCGGCACTGCTCAGTGATTTACAATATGTGCAAGAGGCAGTGCAGTGGAGAGTGAGAGATGTTGGTTTGTTTTGCATTTTGTATAAATGTATTCATTGTCAATTCATCAGACTGTGTCCCGGAATATGTTGTTGGCATCTGCTGTGGTCTAAAGTTACGGTAGGTGTATGCATGTTATTTTCTGAGCTGACTTCCTGATTCCATCCAGGTCTTTATCAGCTGTAGTGCAACTGCTGAACTATGAAGTTGTGTGTGATGATGCCTTGCACGGGACGTGTAGAATGACATTTGTGTGTGTGTGTGTGTGTGTGTGTGTGGTGTGTGTGTGTGTGTGTGTGTGTGGTGTGTGTGTGTTCGAGGTAGGTATTTGGAGGAGTTGAGGAGGTGAACAGCGCCGGGGTCAAAGGTCACTCTCGAGCTGCAGCAGAGACGTCGTCCTGAAGGGAGACAGTGGAATGCAGCATGGAGAGGGGGGGAGGGGTCCTGCAGGATTCTGTTCGATGAAGCGTTCCTACTGGGAGTTCAGGGATCTCAGAGCACACTCTCACAGGAATCCCCTCCCTCCCCGCCCCCCACTTCCTGTTTCCTCTGTCAGCTCTCCTCCTCCACCTCTCTGAAGGACACGTGACTTCCCTTAAAGATAAAAAAACTTTTCGCTGTGTGTTTGTACAGCGGAACGGAGACAGAGTGAAGAACGGAGACGGACTGAAGCAGCTTTTTCTCTCCAAAAGCGTCTGGAAGAAGATGTGAAGAGAGTTGATCAGGTGAGAACCTCTGTCAGCTCACCGCAGAGCTTTCTCTACTCTGTGTTGGACTGGATTTGACTGTGTGGCTGCTGCTGTGTGTCTGTCCAGCCTACATTATGGAGACCTGCTGTTCTAGTGGAGACACACTTCAGGAACAGCCTCCAAGTGTGTGTGTGTGTGTGTGTGTGTGTGTGTGTGTGTGTGTGTGGTTGTGAGTGATTTCACTATAGCCCCTTTCACACTTGCCAAAAAACCTGTTTAAACCTGCGAATAATCGGCTCCTCATGGCAGTGTGAAAGGGTTTAATCGGCATGTTGACCCGGGTCTTTCAACCGTGCAATCGACGCGGGTTTTTAGCGGGTCGGCTTCTATCAGCTTTTAGTGGGAGGGGCGAAAGGGAGACGCGAGACGACGCGGTAATTTATGTGATGAGTCGGCTCGCCAGCAGGCAGGTCTGCAGGCAGTGTGAAAGGAGTCAAAAGGCGATTGTTAGCAGGTCAGAAACACGGGTCGACCCGCTAGTTGCAGTGGGAAAGGGGTATGAGAGGAGGAAAAGAATCAGACATCAGGTATTCATACATATGCTTAAATTAAAAGCGCCTCAGAAGCTGAAACTTTGTCCGGTGGTCTTATTAAATATCAGCGTTGCATTTGCTATCAGCTGGAGTTTACTGCTGGCATTCTGAGTGTGATTGTGTTACTCCGAGGACGATGACTGTAAACTCCTGGGAGTAGCAGCGTCTAAACACATTTTTACACAAACTCTTAATCCAGATGACACATTTTTCTACCTTATAACAAACTCTGTTTGCCAAAATCCCACCATCATCCTCCAATCGGTGACTTCAGCAGCGCCGTTTACGGGCCGGGGACCGTCGATTGCGTCCATTTATTGGAACCGTCTCCATGTCTTTTCAGCCGCGCTCTTTCAGTCCTGGTCCTTGGTGTTTCAGTTTTTCTCGGCACTGGGTTGAGGTCTGGTGGGATCCGTGGTCCGCCACCGACTCAGGGAGGTCTTGAAAAACTGGGTCTTTTAATTCCCACTAAACAAATGATCATCTGAACATCCCAACATACCAAGGAGTTACTGTTTGCTTTGCTGACATTGTTTTTATTATTATTATTGTATTCATTTTCTTCTGTTTCTCCTTTAGCGCCTGTATCAGCAGTCTTTTAAGCATGGCGATATTTTTGTTTTCTCTCAAACCACAGCTGGTCGCTGATTGTTCAAAATCACTGACCAATCAGCTACTAGTATGATTGGCATCACATTTTCAGCCTGACCAGTCCCCCCCCCCACCCCTACACGACATCATACGTAGACGCCTCCTTCACGGTGCTGTGGACTGGAGCCGACGTGCCTGCGCGGCGGCCATCTTGCTGGAGTGGACCTCGCTTCCACAGCACATTGAGGAACGATATATTTCACCATAATAGTGATCATAAATCCATCATTTTTTAAATTCTATTCATATTTATTATAAACATCAGACATGGAGGACACACAGACATAAACAGAGCAAAATGAACTCAGGAACCGTTGAGGCTGACTGAGGTTTTAATTGAGAAAATTGGTTTAAGGATTTAGAATGAACAGTATCTGGTTTAAATAGAACATCCATAAGAGGGACAAAAAAATCCAGCATCTTTTCCAGTTAAATAGTGTTGGATTTTGTTTTTAAAACATCCAAGCATCCTGTGTCATGGCCACACGTGATGTTTTTTTTTTACAAATCATCACTAATTCTACTTTAGGGTGAAGGAGAAGCCCTGACCTCCATCCACTTTCATGCACTGCAGTGTCTCTGACCCCCTCTCCAAGATGGCCGCCACACAGACATGTCTCTTCACACGCAACGAGGGTCTCTGTGGTCCCCCCGGCTGAGTAGGGCCAAAAAAACCTACCCAGGTAGCGGTAAAGTGGGCTGATGGAAACGCCCAGAAGAGGGGTAGAGCCGAGTGGAGTAGAGCAGAGTGAGGGAGGTAGAAACACACCATAACAGGAGACATTCCCACTCTCCCTGTTTCATGTCTCAGTTCTCCTCCCTCCTCCTCTCTTCAAAACGTGGTTTCTGTGTAAGATGAAAAACACATTTCCTTATCAGAGAAAGAAGGTGAGGAGCTTCTTGAGGCTGTTTTCTTGTTCTTTGTTTATTCAGAGCAGCTGTGTGTTCATGACGTGTTCTTCAGGATTCACATCATCGTTTTATAGTTTTAACAGAAGTTTGTTCAGAGATTTGATGGTTTTATTGAGGGGAGCAGGTTTGACTTTGTGTTTTAACAGGAAGCAGGAAAAAGTAGTTGGTTCAAAGCTGTGTCGGTTATGAGGCTGAGACGGTGTCTCTCTCTCTCTCTCACACACACACACACACACACACACACACACACACACACACACACACACACACACACACACACACAACAGTAGGACTCAGGAGTCTGTAGAAAGTGTAAAGGCAACTTTATCTAACAAAGGGCATCAAGCGGTGAGTTCTTGGTGGTCTCAATTTTTTAAGCTGAGAAATCACACAGTCACTAGAGTGAGTTCCGCCCTCGCAGGGGCGTGCAAGTTTATAAAAACTGTCTACCACGTTCACTCCCAGAGGCCTTGACTGCACCCAGCTGTAGGCCGGACACAGGAAGACTCCCACGAGTGCCCGCAGCTGCTGAGCTAAGATTACCAGGAAAAGTAAATTCTAGACAAAGCTTTCGCAGTTCCCCACACATCTGAGTGTGTGAGAGCTACAGTTATTTATAATAAATACATCTAAGCACTACCAAACAATTAAGCATGCACTCAAAAGAAAGTTCCACCACACATTTCCCCCTTTTGATAAAATCAGTCTCGTTTTAATCAGCCTTATGGGAAATTTCACCTGATCACTTCATCACTCAACTTCGAATCATCAGGATCATCGGAGATGTGTGTGAAAGAGGAACAGAAGGTTCAACAGAATGAAGCAAAGTGTATTGAGCCAAAGCAGCTGTGAACATGCGAGCAACCAAACAGCGAACCAGGAGAATAATGCTGCAGGAAAATGAAGACAACACAGATTATAAAACAGCAAGCATGCCAGCAATCTTAGTAAGCCAAGCTCGCCAGCTGCCCTCAGTCAGCCATCTCCAGAAGTCCCATCTGGACGAGAGGACACCCGTTTCCCGAGAGTGCAGTTCAGCAAGGAGGGAACACAGCTGAGTGTCTATGTTAGTCATGTTATCCGAGATTATTGGACTACACTTATGTAGCGCTTTTCACCCTGCATTAACAGAGCCCAAAGTGCTTTACACTGTATTATCACATTCACCCATTCACACACACATTCACACCCCAGTGGAGGCGGCCGCCATGCAAGGCGCTCAAACCATTCACTGGGGGCAATTTGGGGTTCAGTGTCTTGCCCAAGGACACTTCGACATGCAGACAGGGGGGGACAGGAATCAAACTAACAACCATAACCTCCCGATTATGAAGCTCACCCGATGCTCTCCCCCACTGAACCACAGCTGCCCCAGATGTGAGGAACCTCGGTGCAGCACTGATCACCTATGAGAGGGCAAACCCTCCTTTCTTGTCAAGAAGGAGGACCAGGGCCACTCAGTTCTGTAGGCCCAGGACACACACGGCCTCCAGCTCCCCCTTGAGGTCAAATCAGACTAGTGAGGGTCTCGTGCTGGTTATGAATGGTGGTTGGTTCAGAATGCTGCTGCAAAGGAGAGGGAAAGGGTTATGATGAGAGTAAGGGTTAGAGTGAGAAGCATTAGGATGTCACAGCTCTGTATCACTGCTATTCCTGCCATCATGCAGAAATGTGTAGAGAGAATCCTCGAGAGCAACAGGAACAAGGATTACTAGAGTGTTAGCGGAGGCAGCATAAGGCATACAAGCACAAACAATACAACTGACATCATGTAACCCTCGAGCTCTCCACCACAGGCTGTCCTGATGTCCAGCCAGGTCCACAATGTGTGTCTGCAATGAAGCGAGGGTGCCACTGCACTTTGGGGCAGCAGTATCACCAGGAGCAGGAACATCTCCACCGTTCCCTGGTGGAGGGTGGACTACCTCACACAGAGCTGATCTCAGGGATTATTCTGCCCTGTGCCTGGGAGATCAGCTGGTGGAGTCAGGGTGGTACTGGAGAAGGCTTATGGTGACTGGTGTGGATCCAGGTAGCTCACTCTGCTACCTTAACGGCAGTGTGAGTCACCAGCAGGATCTGGAACGGACCTGGCCCCGTCTGGCCTTCCAGTGTTTCCTGCAGAAGTCCTTCACCAGGATCCAGTCACCTGGGTTCAGCCAGTGGAAACGGCCTTCAGCCAGGAGGGGAAAGGCTTCTTTTACAGTCTTTCTGATCTGAATCAGAGTCAGCTCCACAAAGTCCATCATGAGGTAGTCACAGTGGCACTCAGGTGGCGGGGAGCAGCATTCTCCACAGCGTTATCCTCCACCTGCCTTGTGAGCTGCACACTCCAAACACTTTATAGTGTTGTTCTGCTGCCACTGAGAACCTCCTGGTAAACCAGAGTGATGTGACCTGTTGGGAATGATGAGGCCTGATGTGTCATTCTCCCCTCCAGACACACCATATACACTCATATACACCCAGACATCAACACATCAGAATGGATCAGTTTGTTAAAGCTTTGAGCAGGGGGGAAATAAAAAAATTTTTATTGTCCAGAAGTTGCTGAGAGTGTAAAGGAGGGGCTGAGCACTCTGAAGAGACAGCTCTATGAAAACAATCTCAAACACAAGCTGCATGTTATCAGCATGTCCTTCAACTCCAGTCATTTTCCCCAGTGTGAAATTCGAACAACCTGAGCCTGGTGGCCAAAACAAACAGTGTATCATGACACAAGCTGCTAATGTGGAAAGAACATTTAACTGTTAACACAAACAACATTATGATATTCAATTTTACTAGGAAATCAGAACCATAACATCACATTTTGATCAATATCAGAAACAATAAATGACAGGTTGAGACACATAAGTGAAGAAAGACTGCAGGGCCTGGGACACTTCCAGGTCATCTGGAGTCCAGGAAACCTGCAAACATGCAGTCAGAGACCTATCCAGAGTCAGAGACCTAACGGAAGCATTAAATCACAATAACTTAGCGCAAACTGTCGACAGCAGGAATACATTGCCAGGAATGAGACAACCTGTTTCTCGGTGAGCGGTTTTGGTGTGAAATCTGGTGAATTGTATGGACTCTCTGTCTCAACTAAACACCTTGGCCATTTATTCACTCCATATCACGTTCAACACCTGCAACCACTTTCATTGTCCAGGATGTGTTATATGACATCTGGATTTAACTTTACTCTGTGAGGTTTAGCTGAGGTTATTAAGCTTAATATTGTTTATGTTTAGCCTGTAGTGGAGCCAGAGTGGGGCCAAGGGCATTGGGCCCCGTTTCATGTCATGTGTTCACATTTACTCATAAATAAATTATTATAATAAAATGTGCAGTGTGTGCGAGATGCTGTATGCATATGATTGTGGGCTCCAATTTGCCAATTCTTACATCACGACTGTCCATGAATGCACCAGAGCTGTAAGCCAGTGCTGATTGGCTGTGCGGCATTAACGAGTTTTTTTTCTTTTGTACTTGATCTGAACTCTTTGGAGGGAAGTTAAACAGTATGCTAAACACTATGCTAGCCGCTAGCGGTACTACCCAAAACCTGACATCGGAGCCACTGGTGAGTCAGTGAAACCTTCAAAATATTATCTTTATCAGAATGCTGTGGTCTTAAACACCTGCCTATTTGAATGTGCCTTGTGTTGCTCTCAACTACAAGAGACCGCAGAGTCTATTTTTTTGTAATATATGTGAATTCCAAAAGATATAGATAGCTGTGTCTATATCTATCTGAATAGATTGTGTAATTTTAGACCAGCTGTGTTCATTTTATATTGAAGCTGTATCAAAGATGGTACAGATGTAGCAAATGAGTTTTTAATCTGAGCTTTCAGCACCATGGACAGCGGACGCTCTGAGATAGACCCTGTCAGGCTGCATTTGTGTGTGTGTTGTGTGCGTGTGTGTGTTCTTGTACATACCCAAAAGTAAGGACCAAAATTCGTATTTCACCAACAGAGTGAGGACATTTTTGCAAAGTGAGGATATTTTGCCTGTCCTCACTTTTCAAAAGGCCTTTTTTGGCTTTTTTGAGGGTTCAGACTTGGTTTTTGATTTTGGGTTACATTGGGTTTAGGTTAGGTTTAGGGCTCTTTTTGATGGTTAGGGTTAGTGTAAGGGGCTAGGAAATGCATTATGTCAATGAGTGTCCTCACAACGATATAAGTACAAAACGTGTGTGTGTGTGTGTGTGTGTGGTGGGTGTGTGTGTGTGTGTGTGTGTGTGGTGTGTGTGTGTTCGTGGCCTGACCTCAGCGATCAGTCATGATGCTTCATGTCGTCGTAACGTCTCAGCATGTCATCGTCCCGGAAGTTTTCACATTCATAATCAAAACCCACCGCCTCCACAGCTTCCTCAACCTGCCAACCACCACACATTCAGCCTCTGGAGCAGCTCCCTCCATTAATGTGTCCACTGCTTTCACAGCCACAACACTTTCTCCTTACTTCCTGTTTAAAAAAGTCTCTGCAGAAACAGAAGAAGAATCACCACACGTCCTCAGAAAAACAAATCTAAATCTGAGTCCGTCGTGTGTGTGTGTGTGTGTGTGTGTGTGTGTGTGTGTGTGTGTGTGTGTGTGTGTGTGTGTGTGCAGTGTGGCTGGTAATAGAGGATCGGAATTGTGTAAACGATGGAGGGTACCTGCAGGAATTTTCTCACAAAACAAAAACACATCAGTATATTATTTTTCTATTAAACAACTTGATTAGTGCACTTTCAAAAGGATGATGCCCTTTATTAAATAGAATTGCCTTTACAAGGATCTTTGTATCTTCATTCTCCCCACTCTTTTTAAAACAAAGTTCTGCTCTCTCTCTCTTCCTGTTTTGTGTGCCCCTGTCAGGTCCAGAAATATCATATTCAAATGAAATAAAATATAAGAAAAACATTATCAAAAGGTAATCATTGACATATGAGGCCCCAGATCCCTGAATCCTGGTCTCTGACTCCTGGTCCCTGACTCCTGTCCTGGTCTCTGACTCCGTCTTTCATTAAGTGAACCTGAAACACTCCTGGTCTGCAAACACCTCGGCTGTCTTTAAGAAGGCACAGCAGCGTCTGCACTTCCTGAGAGTTCTCAGGAAAAGTAACATCTGTGAGAAGCTGCTGGTGACCTTCTACCGCTCCACCGTTGAGAGCATCCTGACCTACTGCATCACCGTGTGGTTCTCCCACTGCACCGAGGCAGACAGGCAGAGACTACAAAGAGTGGTGAGGACAGCTGAAAAGATCATCGGATGCCCTCTTCCCTCCATCAGAGACTTATTCACATCCCGCTGCCTCAGCAGAGCTGAGGCAATCAAAGAGACAGTACCCACCCAGCACACCACCTGTTTGAACTGTTACCCTCTGGCAGGCGCTACAGGTCCATCAAAACAAAGACAAACACACTAAGAACAGCTTCTTTCCACAAGCCATCACTGCACTGAATCTGAAGGGTCACTGACAGACACGCACTCATGGAAATGTGCAATAATCTGCAAATACTGCAAGTTCTTTTCTATATATTATTATTTTATTTATATTTTCCTTTTAAATTTGCACTATTGTTAGGTTGTTCTTTAAATTATATATACACGGATGCTGCTTGAAATTTCGTTGCACTTTGTGCAAAGACAATGAACTGATTCTGATTCTGATTCTGAAACAACAGAATGACTGAGAAGGAGCTCATGAGGATTCTTGTTTTGTGTTTTTCAGAGTCAAACATCTCGCCTGCATTAAAGCATGTCAGCACCCCTCGTGGACTTTCCAGGGAACAGAGTGAAGTTTTGTGAATTAAATCAGACTCTTCACAAGGACAAAGATGAGTTCAACTCGAGAAATCCTCTTGGGAATACTGGAGGATTTGGGACGTGAAGACTTTGAAAGGTTCAAGTGGTATTTGGGGCTTGATGAGGTTCTTGAAGGGTTCAAACCAATCCCAAGGAGTAAACTTGAGAGCTCGGGTAGAATTGACATGGTGGATACGATGGTCCAAGCCTACAGCAGCCATGCTCTTGAAGTCACGAAGATGGTTTTAGAGAGAATGCGTATGACCCACATATGGGAGGAACACGCCAGAAACATCTTTGAACCTGAAGGTAAGTCCTGGAAACATGAAAACTTGATGGTGTCATAAATCACATTTATAACACCATCAAGTGAAAGAACAAGAACAACAGGGCTGATGGATTACAATCAAGACAGCAGTAGTGACAAGTATTTCATTTGATAAGGTGACACATGACCTTACAGTCTGTCTCTCACACATAGAAAATCTCTTCCTAAATATCCACAAGTCTCTGGAGTTCATGTTGAACATCAGTTTATGACGTCTACATGACAGTTTGTACCCAGCCTGCAATTCACAGGAGTAGCTGAAGAGAAAACAAACACATGAGAAGATGATCCATGACTCCATATTACTGAACATTTTAAGGAATTTTGAGTGGATTGTCGATGATTATACATACCCAAATACCAAAGCTCAGATCTTTTAGTGTCTGGTGATGTGTATAGGAAGTGTGTGAGTAAAATGAAAGTCATGAATGTAACTACAGTTTGAATCCCAGATGACTGCCAGAAGGCGGTGCTGACAGCACTGAATGTTCCCTTCACACATGCGCAGTTCAAGTATGCATACCAACAAGGTCACCTGTGACCCCTGGGTGATGCCAGGAAGGTAATAAGTTCTGATGCCCACACAGGCTCATCCTGCAGAATCTTCTTGCGTGATCACGAGAATTCTGAGTGACAGAACGCTTTGGCGTTCACCCAGGATTTGTAGAACCATAGCTACATTCATAGCTTTCATTCTATTTCATCCCTACTGACCGCCAGAAGGCGGTGCTGAAAACACTGAATGACGTATCCCAACTGAGTCACAAGGAATCCCAGAAAGACACCACGCTGGGAAGCTTCATCCAGAGGAGACGCCACAGCGGCACCAACCCACCTTAAAGGATGAGTTCGGTTTAAACAGTTTTCACGTTGTTTGTTGAAAGAAGTACAACAATATACTCACCCAGAGAGCTTTTCTGATCCAAACAGTGCTTCGGGGCAGACGGGGCTATGTGTATAGCCACGCCTAAAACGGCTTTAATCGTCCAAAAACTCATTAGTTTCACCAATATTTCAGGCAGTACGGTGGATGAGTGGTTAGCACTCTTGCCTCACAACAAGAAGGTCACGAGTTCAATCCCTGGACCGTGTGGACCTTTCTGTGTGGAGTTTGCATGTTTCTCCCTGTATTTGGATGGGTTTCCTCCAGGATCTCCGGTTTCCCCCCATCAACCGATAACATGCACTACAGATCAATCCT
This sequence comes from Salarias fasciatus, assembly GCF_902148845.1. Lineage (NCBI taxonomy): Eukaryota > Metazoa > Chordata > Actinopteri > Blenniiformes > Blenniidae > Salarias > Salarias fasciatus. The sequence goes on from NC_043766.1 coordinate 34,511,183, forward strand.
CCGGTCAGGCGATCTGACCATAAGCCTGGCTCTACATCTGGAGATGGGTCCTACTGCTCCTACGGAATGCTTCAGGGGCATCGATGGATGGGTTAAATGCAGGAAACAAAATTTGTTGTACCTCTCTTCCAGCCCGGGGTCGCGAGATATGTCATATATGCAGATATAGTTCGATTTGAATGTACTACTTGGTGTCCATGCATATCTAGACACCTACTTCTAGATATCTATGTCTATATGTCTAGGTGATAGTGTGACGTAAGCGGGAGCTACGGAAGCCGCAGTGTTGTTGTGTGTTTCTTCGACTGCCGATCCTAACGCATGTTTCTGAACAAACATCTGAATAAACATCCTCACGCTGCCAAACGCTCTGGACTTCTTTCAAGCATGTTAGAGAGATAAATGTTTTGGTTGTTTTGTTGACCTCTGAACTGAAAGCTTTGTTTACGCGCCGCGCCATGCGCAGTACGGCTCATTGTTTCCGGGGCAACCTGAGGCTACACACGGCGCTTTTTTTCCCAGTGAAGTGTAAAATGGACGAATATCTGTCGGATGAATGTTGTGGATGAGAACTTTGAATGATTTTCTCTTTAGCAAAAGCAGCATTAGCATTTAGCATCGGCAGTCGAAAAAAACACACACACCAACACTGCGGCTTCCGTAGCCCCCGCTTACGTCACACTACTGCCGAGACATATAGACATAAATATCTAGATGTAGGTGTCTAGATACGCGTGGACGCCAAGTAGTACATTCAAATCGAACATATATCTGCATATATCATATCTGGCGAAGCCGGCTGTCATGGAGGAGAGGCATGAGCGGACCGTGATGAAATATTGGTGAAACTGAGTTTTTGGACGATTAAAGTCGTTTTGCTAGTGGCGCTATACATGCCCCGTCTGCTAACAGCATAGGGATGTGCGCCGCTTGATTTTGGATCTAAATTTCTCCCAAAGCACTGTTGGGATCAGAAAAGCCTGGCTGAGTATATTGTTGTACTTCATTCTATAAACAACATGAAAACTGTTTAAACCAACTTATCCTTAAAGGAAGGAAAAGGGTGTAACCGCCATCGCAGGATTTGGAGGGCAAACTTCGCTGCTCAGACCAATGCAGTTGCAGGGCTATCAGCGACAAAATAAGATGCTGTATAGGCTTGTCATATAATGTTCCAAGTGGATGCAAAATGCAGATGAGAAAAAGAGGAGCCGAATATGAGTTGACACCAGAATTTATTATCTTCCTGGGGGTCACCCAGGGGTCACAGGTGATGTTGTTGGTTTGCACACTCGAACTGTGCAAACATGAAGGGAACATTCAGTGCTTTCAGCACCGCCTCCTGGCGGTCAGTACGATGAAATAGAAACTAAATCATTCTCGAACAGTTCCATCATGACTTGATTTTTTTTTTTTTTAATTGTCTCCCAAAAAACAAACAGGGCAAAAAAGTCCTGAAGAGGATCTGTTGTCAGCAGAATCTAAGAGCTGTCAAATAAACCTCAAGGCCAACCTGAAAACAAGTTCGAGAATGTGTTTGAGGGGATCCCTAAACAAGGACAGTCCACTGAGCTGAACCAGATCTACACAGAGCTCTACATCACAGTGGGGGGACTGCAGGGGTCAATCAGGAACATGAGTCATACAGATTGAAAATGCATCAAGGGAACCAGACACAGAGGAAACAATTACCACACTAGACAACATCTTTAAAGACTCACCTGGAAGGTCTAAACCAATCAGAAGTGCTGACAAAGGGAGTAGCTGGCATTGGGAAAACAGTCCTGACACAGAAGTTCACTCTGGACTGGGCCGAAGACAAAGCCCAGGACGTCCACTTCATATTTCCATTCCCTGCAGAGAGCTGAATGTGCTGAAGGAGGAAGTTCAGCTTGGTGGGACTTGTTCATCGCTTCTTCATGAAACTGAAGAAGCAGGAATCTGCAGCTTTGAAGAATTCCAGGTGGTCTTCATCTTTGATGGTCTGGATGAGTGTCGATTCCCTCTGGACTTCCACCAGACTAAATTCCTGAATAAAGTTACAGAGCCCACCTCAGTGGATGTTCTGCTGATAAACCTCATCAGGGGGAAACTGCTTCCCTCTGCTCGCCTCTGGATCACCACACGACCTGCAGCAGCCAATCAGATCCTGTTGACTGTGTGGACAGGGTGACAGAGGTCCGAGGGTTTAACGACTTACAGAAGGAGAAGTACTTCAGGAGAAGGTTCAGAGACAAGGAGCAGGCCAGCAGGATCATCTCCCACATCAAGAAATCCCGAAGCCTCCACATCATGTGCCACATCCCGGTCTTCTGCTGGATCACTGCTACAGTTCTGGAGAAGGTGTTGAAGAGCAGAGAGGGAGGAGAGCTGCCCAAGACCCTGACTCAGATGTACATCTACCACCTGGTGGTCCAGGCCAAAGTCAAGAAGGTGAAGTATGATGGCGGAGCTGCCACAGATCCACACTGGAGTCCAGAGAGCAGGGAGATGATAGAGTCTCTGGGAAAACTGGCTTTTGATCAGCTGCAGAAAGAAAACCTGATCTTCTATGAACCCGACCTTACAGATTGTGGCATCGACCTCAAGCAGCCTCAATGTACTCAGGAATGTTCACACAGATCTTGAAAGAGGAAAGCTGCCTGTACCAGGACATTGTGTTCTGCTTCATCCATCTGACCTTTCAGGAGTTTCTGGCTGCTCTTCATGTCCATCAGACCTTCATCAAGTCAGGACTGAACCCCCTGGATGGAAAACAGGAAACATCCAGGATGTCCAAAGGGATGAAGACAACACCGAATCTCCACCATCTCCATCAGAGAGCTGTGGACGAGGCCTTGAAGAGTCCAAATGGACACCTGGACTTGTTCCTCCGCTTCCTCCTGGGTCTTTCACTGCAGACCAATCAGAGTCTCCTTCGAGGTCTGCTGACACAGACAGGAAGTAGCTCACAGACCAATCAGGAAACAGTCCAGTACATCAAGAAGAAGCTGAGTGAGAGTAAGAGTCAGTCTGTAGAGAGAAGCATCAATCTGTTCCACTGTCTGAATGAACTGAATTATGGTTCTCTGGTGGAGGAGATCCAACAGTCCCTGAGGTCAGGAAGTCTGTCCACAGACAGACTGTCTCCTGCTCAGTGGTCAGCTCTGGTCTTCATCTTACTGTCATCAGAAGAAGATCTAAGGAGTTTGACCTGAAGAAATACTCTGCTTCAGAGAGGCTCTTCTGAACCTGCTGCCAGTGGTCAAAGCCTCCAACAAAGCTCTGTACGTACTTCCAACTAATATGAAGACCTGAGACCATGACGAACATTTAACTGCTTTTCATTTATGGTTCTTCTTCAGGTTGAGCGGCTGTGGTCTGTCAGAGAGAACTGTGATGCTCTGTTCTCAGTTCTCGTCTCTAGTCCTCCCGTCTGACTGATCTGGACCTGAGCTACAACCATCCAGGGGAGTCAGGAGTGGAGATGCTGTGTGGTGCAGTGGAGAATCAAGACTGCATACTGAAGACTCTCAGGTTCTAACATGATTGTCAAATCATATCCGCCACTCTCTGTTCTCCTCACTTCTGCAGAACATCTGTCCAACACCTCAGTGAAACATTGTAACTTTTGATATTTTCCCCACTACACACTCTTGAAAGTAAAATTAAAAAAAAGGTTTCCAGTTTGAGTTCATCAGGACAGTAGCAGCTTTCCATCCTCCATTCACTGTCTTTGTGATGTTGCAAGTCAGATAAGTTTAACTGTGTCCTGAAACATTGATGTGGTTTTCATTGTTGCTTCTTCTTCAGGTTGAGCAGCTGTGGTCTGTCAGAGAGAAGCTGTGGAGCTCTGTCCTCAGTTCTCAGCTCTCAGTCCTCCAGTCTGACACATCTGGACCTGAGTAACAAGACCTGCAGGATTCAGGAGTGAAGCTGATTTCTGCTGGACTGGAGAGTCCTCACTGTAAACTGGAAGCTCTCAGGTCAGGATCCAGCTGCTGCTTGATCATGTGGAGGATCTTCCTTCTTCCTTCTTGACTTGATGCAGCCATGTTTGTGTCTCCAGTCTGTCAGGGTGTCTGGTCTCAGAGGAAGGCTGTGCTTCTCTGGTCTCAGCTGTGAGATCCAAGTCCTCCCTGACAGAGCTGGACCTGAGCTACAACCATCCAGGAGACTCAGGAGTCAAACTACTGTCTGCTGCTGTGGAGGATCCACACTGCAAACTGGAGACTCTCAGGTATGAACTCACAACAGGAGCTGATCCTGGAGACTGAGATGTTCTTCACAATGTCTCCAGTTGATGATCAGACAGGATTTATCAGGAGGAGGTTTTATTCCTGTCAGGTGAAAGGACTCCTTAATGATGGATGGTATTCCTCACTGTTCTACCACTGATGAGATGATGATGATGAGATAAACTTTATTGTCCCTTTCGGGAAATTTGTCTTGGACGGCAGTGCTACTGGCTACAGGTACAACGTACATACAGAAAAATCACCAGCCAACATAAAACAGTAAAAACAGCAGAGGTCAGCAACAAGCATGGTCAGTGACAAGCATCGTCAGTATTGCACAGGGTTACAGTGCGGTGCTCATAAAAATCATCATTAAAATAATAGGAAGTTAAATAATCGAGAATATAAGAATAATAAAACCATGAATAAAAGAGGAATAATAACAAATAAGAAACCGGTGGCAATAAATAGCTAAAAAAGAAGAAAAAGAGAGGGGTCTATAACCTGAAATTAAATATCAGTTTCAGCAACAACTCACTCAGACTGTTTGTTAGACTGTTTGTTAAGGAGATATGGATGGTGGGAGAAATGAGAGCTTATAGTTAGTTTTGTATTTGCTTGCTCTGTATTGTCTCCCAGAAGGCAAAAGTTCATATTCAGGAAAAAGAATATGAAAGGATCATTCAAATCTTATGTGCCTGATTTAGGACCACACTATCATAAACAGACTGGAGAGATGGGTGGTCTTTTTGACCTATTACCTTCATAGCAGATTTAATCAGTTTGTAGATTTTGGATTTACTCTGGGTGGATAGTGTGCCGAACCAGGCTACAAGTCCATATCTCAAGAGACTCTCAAGATGGCATTATAGAAAATCAACATGATTTCTCGCCTGACACCAAACAGTCTGAGTCTGCGTAGGAAATGCAGCCTTTGAGATAATTTGCTGCAGAGGAAATCCACTTGGTCTGACCATTTCAAAAAGTTGTCCATGATAATACCTAAATATTTGTAAGAGGCGACCTGGTGATAACACAGTTGTCTATCAGTACCGAGTCATGTTTCTGTACCCCTCTCGGGTCGAAAACCATCTCTTTAGTTTTTGTTGTATTTAAAATGAGATTGTTTCTCACATACCAGTCCTTAAAACATGTTATCTCACACAGAGGGGCATTCACCCGCATGCAGAAGACTCAAGATGATTGTATCATCTGAAATTTGATGATGAAGTTATTTGGTTGGCTGCTTCTGCATTCATTTGTATACAATGTGAATAAAAAAGGGGAACTTACAGCTCCTTGTGGGACTCCAGTACTACAATGTTTAACAGCTGATAGTGTGCCATTCATTTACTTGTTGTGTCCGGTCAGTTAAAAGAGCATGGAACCATTTTAAATCCAGGGGTTTACCTCTAAATTAATTAGTTTCTGAATAGCAAGTGAGGACTGTGTCAAAAGCAGAACAATTGCGAATAAAATACGGGCAGAGGCTCGGGAGTTTTCCAGGTGCTTACTGACCAAATGGGTCACACTGACAAGTGCATCCTCTGTTCCACACCCTGCCCTGTATGCATACTGGAGGGGATCCAAATATGGGGACGAGCCAGGTTTGATTAAGTTTACAATGAGTTTTTCGACACATTTCATCAGAACATGTTAATGTAATTGGGCGGAAGTCCTTATTTACCTGGGGACGTGGAATCTTTGGGACTGGGATGATTATGGACTTCTTCCAGAGAGCAGGAACATGGTGACAGCAATAGATCGCTGGAAGACGGGGAGCCAGGCAGCAGTAATTCAGATGAACAAGACTTAAGCAATATGCCTGGTATACCATCAGGCCCTACAGATCTCTTAGTGCTCACTTTCTTAAAGGTGGCTTGGACCTCCATGGGGTTTTTTCCACCTGGTTAGAAAAAGAGCAGTTTTCAAAGGACATATCCAGCAGTACAGGGGAAGAGGACTGAGAGGACTGTGAATCAAATCTCAAGAAGAAGTCATTCAAAGAGTTGGCTTTGTCAAAATTGTTGGGGGTGACAATTCCCTTTTAATCCATTGTCGTCATATTAGTCATTCTCTTCATGGAGTCCCACGGTTTTTTACTGTCATTGGAGTTATAACTCTGCTCTAATATGGCCCGATGCCTCATTCTAGCCTCCCTCAAGACTGCATTAATTTCTTTTTCTGCAGCGGCCACAACCATACGATCTTTGTTTTTAAAAGCAATCTTCTTTTTGTTAATACATGATTTCACCTCCTTGGTTATGTAAGGCTTATTATTGGGAAAATGGGTGACCACTTTTTTTGGAATTATGCTTTCAACACAGAATTTAAGTGTCAGTGATAGTCTCTGTAGCACCGCCCCGCCCCAGGTCATGGAAAATGCTCCAGTTTGTACACTCAAAACAGCCCCGTAATTCTCTATGCTGTCTTCATTCCACTGCAGAATGGATTTTTGTTGAGGCTTGCTGGACTTAAGCACGATGGACTGTTTGATGATTAGAGTTGGAAAGAGGTGGGAGAGACTTAGTTTATAAGCCCCACTGACATTTCCATAACACTTGTCAAGAGTTTTATTGTTCCGTGTGCTGCATTTTAATATTGATAAAACCCAGGTAAAACAGACTCCAGCCTACAATGGTTGAAATCTCCCAGAAGGAATATGGGGGCTGCGGGGGTCCGCAAAAGTTGATTTTGCACACATTCTATGAGCCATTTGCAGCTTTGGCAGCGTTCCCATTTGGGGGTACATAAGCTGCACAGATAATAATATTCCCAAACTCCCTGGGCAGGTAAAACGGCCGCGGAGACACACAGAGTAGCTCCAAGTCTGGGTCACATACAGACCTCTTAACTGTGACTTGTTTACACCAATTGTCTTTTATGCAGACACATAATCCCCCACCTCTCAGTTTCCCAGAAGAGATGCCCCTGTCCTGACTCACAGGAGAAATCCCGCAAGTTCAGTGCGTCGGAATGTCTTTGTGTAGCCAAGGTTCGGTAAAAACCATAACACATGACTCTCTATATTCATGACTGTAATGTGCATTCATTCTGAGTTCGTCCATTTCACCGTACAGAGAGTGCACGTTGCTCAAGATGATAGATGGCCTGCATCCTTCTGAAAAAGACTTTACTCATTTTTCAGCCACACATCAAATTCACTCAAGAATAGACTTCTTTTTGATGAACACGGTAGACAGGCATAGGGTGAAATGCTCAATCGGAACCTCAGATGTGTCAGACCACAATGCAGTCTACTTAAAAATACATCTAAATAGCAGAAGGAAAAAGGCTTTGTGGAGAATGAATATTGGGATCCTAAACAACATAGCTATAGTGAATGAAAAAAAGAAGAACTTAGGGAATGTATAGAAAATAACACTAACAACGAAGTGGCACCAACAATCGTATGGGATACTGTTAAAGCGGTTATGAGGGGGAATTGATCTCTCACGACTGACATGAATAAATTGAGGGATTAAAATATGAAGAATTGAAAAAGAATTGAAAAAAATTAGAGACAAAAAGCAAATAGATAAAGATATAGGATTGACAGATAAGTCAAAAGAAGTTAGAAAAAATAGATGCAATTTTGACATAGGAATTGGAAAAGAAACATAGATTCATGAGACAAACATTTTAAGAACTCGGTCCTAAATCATCTAAAGCTCTGGCAAGGCTCTTAAAACACAACAAATTAAAAACATATTCAAGATTAGAGACCCATCAAGTAACGAATTGACCTTTGAACCCGAGAAAATTGAAACCTGTTTCAGAGATTATTACATGCACCTATATTCGGAACCAGACCCAATGAATGATGAAGTCATTGATAAATACTTAAAATCATTAGATCTTCCCTCCATAGCGGCAGTACAAAATGAATCCCTGACCACCCCAATTACAAAGAAAGAATTAGTCAGTGCTATCCAGAATTTGAAAAACAGTAAGTGCCCAGGGAGTGATGGGTTTCCTAATGAGTGATACAAGGTCTTTGCAGAGGACCTTGCACCTACATTACTTGAATCTTTGAATTGGACTCTTAAATATGCCAAAATTCCCCCTTCATGGAAAGAAGCGGTTATATCGGTATTGCTAAAGGAAGGCAAAGATAAAGAGCTGTGTGAATCTTATCGCCCGATCTCCATACTAAATGTAGACTATAAAATATTCACATCCATCATTTCTAAAAGAATGGAAAATCTTCTACCTGACTTAATAGATGAGGACCAAACTGGGTTCATTAAGGGCAGACAAACACAGGACAATATCAGGCACACATCGCATATTATAGAACACATTAATAAAAAGGAACTGAGTGCAGCCTTATTAAGTCTCGATGCCGAGAAGGCATTCGATAGAGTTAACTGGTCCTTCCTTTATGAAGTATTGGAGAGATTTGGCTTCAATAAACAATTTATTAGTTGCATAAAAGCTCTCTAGACTCAGGATCAATGGCTCTCTAACAGACAGCTTCAACCTTAATAGAGGTACAAGACAGGGATGTTGCCTCAGCCCCTCCCTCTTTGCGTTGTTTATATAGCCGTTAGCACAGGATATAAGAGAAAATACTGAACTGGAGGGTATTAACATAGCAACAGAAGATCAAAAAATAAGTCTTTTTGCCGAGGATATAATAATCTACTTGACAAACCCAAATTTAACAATACCCAGTCTTTTTAATACTTTAGAAAACTTTGGTAGTATGTCCGGATATAAAGTGAATATCAAAAAAACACAAATCCTTTGTTTAAATTATACACCAAACAGCAAAATTAGGGGCATCTATAAATTAAAGTGGGATTCAAAATCATTAAAGTATTTAGGAGTAATTATTACACAGAATTGAAATAATCTATATGAATCTAATTATTGTACTTTGAGTGATAGAATTCAGAAAGACGTAACACACCGGTCAACATTAAAGGTGCTGTAGGCAGGATTTTGCTAGTCAATGCTAATTTTTCTGTGTTTTCTTTGGATTAAATGTTACAGTATCCATTGATAATCCTTTAGGAGTGCAGCATAACTGCACTACCGCGAGGGCGCAATGTTTCCATCTGTCTCTGTTCTGAACTGAAAAGGAATCTCGACAGCTCCAGGTATCTTTGACCAATCAGAAGTGCTCCTGAGGCTCTGACCGTGATTGATCGAGGGCGTTAGTCGCACGTTCTTGTGGGAGGGGCTTAACTTAAGGGCTGATGTCAGAGAAAACAGGACAGATTGGCTGTGCTGGGTTTCAAATCGCCATCTTAGATGGGTCAAATCGCCATCTTGCTTAGGGTTACCTAAGCAAGATGGCGGAGACGCGGAATCCTGCCTACAGCACCTTTAATTATGGATTTCAGCTCTAGAATAGAGGTGATAAAAATGAATATACTGCCCAGACTATTGTATTTCTTCCTTTCTCTCCCTGTACGAATACTAGAATCTCAATTCTCCACGTGGAACAAACTGATATCTAGATTTATCTGGGCAGGTGCTAAACCAAGGATAAAGCTCAAAACACTCCAATTAGATAAAGAATGAGGAGGTCTCACCCTTGACTTAAAACAATATTGCTGTGCTGCTCAATTGAGATACGTTATTTACTGGGTTCCGCTGAATATCAAGCAAGGTGGAAAAACATAGAATTCAATTTAGATAAAGTACCACCTTCTGCTAAATTAGGAGGGAAAGAATCCAAGGACCACAAAGAAAAAAATTCTATATTAAAAAACACTTTTAAAATATGTTTTGATACTGTTAAGAAAAACAAAATGGAAGGAGACAGTGAATTACTATCATGGCCTTCTCATGTGCCTAACTTTGGTCCTGGTGTGGTAGATGAAACATTTATCAGGTGGAAAGCAAGGGGGATTACTGCAATATGCACTCTTGTTGAAGGAAAAAAATTTAAAACCTTTGAAAAACTCAAACAAGAATTTGATCTAGAAAACAGAGACCTGTATCGCTATTTACAGCTCAGACACTTCTATCAAAACGAAGTGAGGAGGCATTTATCGGACGATATTAAAAAAATGATACTATTTGTGGCAGGTGCATTCAAGAATACTCCTTCAAAGATTGTATCTAAACTGTATAGCTGTCTCCAAGAATGTAATGGAAGAACTGCCTTAAATGTGAAATCAAAATGGGAACAAGAACTTAACATCACTTTGTCTGAGGAGGATCGGTTCTCCATGTGCACCACACAGCCATCTTCAACTTGCTCAAGAACGTGGAGAGAATTCAGATGGAAAAACCTCATGCGCTTTTTTATAACTCCTCAAATAAAAACTAAACAATTAAAGCTACAACAGAGTTGTTGGAGGATGTGTGGGCATGTGGACGCCAATCCCACCCATATATTCTGGACATGCAATAAAATACAGTCATTCTGGAATAATGTGATTCGAATGATGGAGGAAATGTTAAACGTAATACTACCCCGAGATCCATGCACTTTATATCTGGGTCTAATACCTGTTGGAATAATTGAAAAGAACATATCTCTTTAAAATACTGACCATCGCTACCAAGAAGGCTTTGACAAGGAACTGGAGGAAAAGTGACCCCCCAAAAGCCTCAGCAATGGCTGGACATTATTGAGGAAATTTACACCATGGAAAAACTGACCTTCCGTTTAAGAGTCAGAGAAAGGGACTTGGACTTAAAATGGCAGAGATGGACTGCGTTTAAGAACAAATCTCACCAGTGACGGAAAGAAGAAGAAGGGAGAAAAAAAAAACATGGAAAACCTCCCCCACTATGTTATTGTTTATATTTTGTGTTTGTATTTTCTTTGCAAATTGATATTTGAAAAATGTTAAAATAAAAAGTAAAAAAGAAAAAAAAAAGATGATAGATGGCAGCGGTGGTTTGTTTCCCCTCCGTCTGAGGCGCTGTCTGACTCCTCCACGTCTGCCCCTCTTACGACGATGGAGTCTTTTTCGGCTGGCTTTCTCCTCACCTCCTGCGGTAGATGATCTGGCGGAGCATCCCCAAGGTGGCGGAGAGCTAACAGGCTCTCCCTTGAATACATCCTCTGAACATCAGTGTCTGCCGATGGAGCCGTTGATGCGGCCGGACACCAGCGTAAGAGTTCCCGAGTCATCAAAAGTAAACACAGGAGGGGTATGTAAGTCTCCATGATGAAGAATGCTGGAGAGCTGGAGACTTGCAGCGTTCATGTCTGCAGACTGGTTCACCTGTTGTGCTAATTAGCCATGCTAGTTAGCAGTGGTAGTTAGCCGTTGGTGTCGATTGCAGTAATAGACCACAATTCTGTAGACCTTCCTCTGGCATATATGAAGACGTTGACACACTTGACAGTGCAGCACATGTAGGTACGTTACTTCATAAGACAAGACAGCGACAAAGGAACAAAAAGTAGCAGCAGCAGGACCGTCCGAGTCGCCAGCTGAGCAGCGCCACTGGGCACTGGATCTATCATTAGATGCATAAAAGATGTTCGATTGGGTGAAGTGGGGGTTTATGTTTGAGTTCCTGGACATATTTCAATTCAGAGAACCGTTAATTAAAAACATCGTCTCTGAGGAGATCTGAATCAAAATTTGACAAAATTTGTGTGTGGTGAGGAGATACTTTAAAGCAGTGGAGAAGTGACGGACTCCCCCCTGTTACACAATGGGCCCAAGATACCTAATAAACTGGAACAATGAGGGGAGATTTACCCTCAGCTGCTGTTCTGCCACCTGATGGCCTGCCAGCATGTAATGTGAATGGTTATTGTAACCACCTGTCTTTAGGCCTCAAAAAATGTAATTTCTAAACACTGTTTTTTTTTTTTTTTTTAACAAGTAAACAGATACACACATAACCAAAATCCTCTTGCCCCCACGTCAAGGCTCTGAGTAACAACGAAACAGCAGTCCTTACAATTTCTTCCAGTCAAGCTCATGCCGATTTACGTGAGTACAGTAAGTTTGTCAATAGAATCAGTCCTTAGATAACAGTCAGGTGACCATCAGTTACAATTAAAAGAAAAACGCTCAACATCATCTATGGAAAGTTTTACAAGTCTGCGGGCCAGTAGAGAGGCAAACACAGCGTTTGAGTTTGAAATTTGGAGCTGCTCTGCCAAAAGAGGCTTCAACTGGTTTGTCGTCTGTCCACAGCTATGAGAAAAAAACCCAAAGATCAGTCTCCAATATTCAGTGAGAGAAGAACATAACCACAACATATGTCCAATTAATGCAGGACAATGACTAATCTGAGACAGCCCGGTTCACACTGGGAAGATTCTAGAAAGTCTATCATTTGAATCGTAGACGATGAGGAATCCGGAACTGAATCAACCCGGACACAAAGAGAGGAAATACGTGTAGGAGTTAGACTCTTCTGTGAGGCATCATCTATAGTCTCTCCCCCAATCTGTCTCCCATGCTGCTTCTGTCTTGTTCCCAGATATTTTACTTAATCTGTGTATCATTTTGCAAATGATGGAAGGCCTCTACCTGTAAAAGGGATCAAGCTCTAGTCGTGCATTAAGCTTCTTGGTGCCGAAGAAAAGAGAAAATGGGTTGTGGCAAAAACTACAGGCTGAAAGACATCTGAAAAGGGTTCCAGTCAGTAAAAAACTGAGTTTTTCCATGAGTAGTAAAGAATGTGATGGATCATTTGAAAGCACATTTCCCAGCTGGATTAAGGAGGAGAGAACAGAAACATTCCAACAGGTTTCATCTTCATCACACTGATTCAGCAGAGTCACTTTCAGGCTCCAAATGTCAAAACAAACATTTGGAGCAAAGTTTGAAACTTGAAGTTGATCTCATCAAACAGTCCCACAGATGGTGGACTCAGAGTCTTTCAGCCTCTTTCTGTGTCTCCAGAGACAAACTGAGGAGTTCTGCTTCATGTTCAGCAGCAGTGAGGACTCATGTTGGAGAGAAAACCCTTCTGACTGTCTTTCTTCCTGCAGGGGAGCATGGTGGACAGCAGAGGCTCAAACCTGGCCTGAGGAAGTGTAAGTTGGACTCATCACTGTCCGTTTGTCTTTCAATCAAAGCTTTGGATTCATTCAAACATTACTGTCAAGACAAGTCTGACAAAAAGTGTCCTCATCAAACTTTCTCTCAATCAGGAAGTCCACAAACAACAAATCCATCACGTGTCTGATCAGGACTTTTCTCTTTTTCTCTCCATCAGATTTCATTCAACTTGAACTGGACACAAACTCAATGAGCAGAAAGCTCAAACTGTCCAACAACAGGAAGGTGACACATGTGAAGGAAAAGCAGCCTATAATATCATTCAGACAGATTTAATGTCTTGCAGCTGCTGTGTGGAAATGATCTGAGTGGTCGATGCTACTGGGAGGTCGAGTGGAGCGGAGTGTTGAAATCAGTGAGTTACAGAGGAATCGAGGAGGAAAGGAGTCCAGTGATTGAGGGTTGTGTTCGGATGGAATCATCAGTCCTGGAGTCTGGAGTGTTTCTGGTGGAGGTTACTATGTCCGACACAATAGACAGTAACATCCATCTCCTCCTCCTCCTCCTCCTCCTCCTCTGGTAGAGGTAGCAGTGTATGGGGACTGTCCTGCTGGCTCTCTGTCCTTCTTCAGAGTCTCCTCTGACTCTCTGATCCACCTCTACACCTTCAGCACCACATTCACTCAAACTCTGACTGCTGGATTTGGACTCTGGTCTCCTGGTTCTTCAGTGGTGCTGTGTGATCTGTAGGAAGGACGGTCCTCTGTTTCTGACAGCAGGAAGGAGGAGGAGCCAGTCAGAAGGTGGGAGGGGGTTTATTACCTCACTGACTGCCAATGACACTTTAGACGTCAATCTAATTCCTATCTCTGGCGCCACGGATGTCTTTAGACTGGAATTGTGCCTGTAGAGGCCCATCACAACTCTGGAGGGGAAGTCAGCACCAGCTGACCAGAGAGGAGTGCACACACACACACGCACGCACACACACACACACACACACACACACACACACACACACACACTCTCGCTCTCTCTCCCTCTCTCCATCTCTCTCTCTCTCTCTCTCTCTCTCTCTCTCTCTCTCACTCACGCACTCACTCACTCTGAAATCTTGAGTTTTTTTGTTGTTGAATTGTCCATTGTTGTCACTGAAAATAAATCATTATTTTGTAATCAAAATCCCCTGACTGGGTGTGTTTTTTATTGTACTGTAGGAAAAGTATGGACTGTTCAGATGTTTCTGGTGTCACTAAAGGAAAAATATATGAGTCCAAAGTCAGTTTTTCTGTCAAAACGTGTGATAAATGATTTTTAGCACTTCTATAGCAAATCCGAACTATATATTCCAAACACTCAAGAAGGCTCAAACACACAGTTATACAGAATATTTACTGTAAAATGGAAACAATGTCTCAGAGGCGATTTTGTGCAACTATTTATGAAAGAAGTATGAATCCAAATGCAGTGTCTATTTGTGCTGCTCAAAAAAAGTTCTACTTCGTGTGGTGCTTAGCCCACCTATAGGCTTCGCTATTGGTACTCTCCCTGGCGTCAGCCAGGCACAGACAAGATCAAAAACAGCTACCCCGCCAATCCCGCTCGTGCCCGGCACACTGCTGCACCCCACCGAGGGATATCGGCAGCACGAGCCCGCACAACTCCCTTCTTCTTTCTCAGTCATGAGACTGACTGATCACGAGAAGCTCCCACTCTCACGACAAAGATAAAGACAAAGACGAAGACGAGGCATGGACAAGCCGGCCCGATATGAGGCCCGATATGAGTCGCCCTCCGGGCCTTTTTCACCTGCCGCTGCTGCGGCACACCACTCTAGAAAGGATAGCTGCTTCGCCTGCTTCAGGTAAGCATCTGGTCAGGTAAGTGCTTCTTCGGCCGTCCTGTCCTCCCGCTGGAAGAGGCTCAGTGCCGGACGCCTTCTGGGGAGCCGTGTTTCCGCACCTGGGGAATCTGACCCGGCGAAAGCGTCTCGACAGCTGTCTCACCATTGGTGGCCCTGCCTGCTGCCGTTTGGGACAAGCGGTGGATGGAGGCGGCCAAGGAACGTTCTGGCTGCGACCAGACAACCCGTCCTCGCCGAGGTGACGGCATGTGACAATCCTCTGCTCATGCGCCCGAGGTTTCCCTGGCCATGAGCATTGAGCGGCTCTCTACTACTACTTTGCCAGCGCTGCATTTCCACTACGCTGGGGCGTAGCCCGGCTTTTCATCCCAAGGTGATCACTTCGGACTTCGGTCGAGAGGTGATCCGGATCAGGGCACTTTGCTCCTCGCTGGTTCATCAGTGGATTGATCCACGGCTGAGGTTGCTGTGTCCGGTCAGGGCTCTGCGTTGCTACGGTGAGCATACAGCTAGTTTCCGCACTTTGTGGGATTTGGAGCCAGGGGGCGTGGTGCCCCGCTGTCCCCAGTGCCCCTGCCCACTGGGTTTGTTTGTGCTATTACGGCTGCCTATGAGGCTCGGAACCGCCCGCCTCTGCGGTGGTTCGTGCTCATTCTACACGTAGTGTCCGCCGCTTCTGCGGCTCTGTGCAGGGGTGTCACGGTGGGTGACATCTGCAAGGCCGCCTCTTGTGCCTCTGTGTACTCCTTTGTGCACTCCTGCCTGATGGATATGTGCACAGATTCTGAGGCCATGTCAGTTTTCAGCGAGAACAGGGGTTCTGTCACTTTATTGTGTGGTTCTTGACCTGGCCGGCTACTGCTTCCCTGGAGGGATTCAGGCCGGTGTGGTCCTGTTGCCTGCCGTTGTGACTCTGGGGAGTCCTGGCTGGCGTATGTGTGCCGTTGTGTTATGGGGTTGTCAGACACGTCATGCGGTTGGTGCCTTGGTGCGGAGGCTGCTGGCCGCCGGAAGTCTTGGAGGTTTGGTGTGGCGGGTACTGGGCGTACAGCCTGCCTGCTTCCTTTTCCGCATTCAATCTCGTCAGCTTGTCCAGCTGGGGGCACATTACTCCCCTACGGTCTCACCTTGGTAGTGTACTAATAGCAAAGCCTGTAGGTGGGCTCAGGCACCACATGAAGTAGAAAATTATAGTTACTAAAGGTAACTACAGTTCTCGAGTGTGTGTGTGCCCACCTACCTGCAATCCCAGCTGTAGGAAGGAAGTTGTGCGGGCTCGTGCTGCTGATATCCCCTCGGTTGGGGCGGGGCAGTGTGCCAGCCCGTGGGCACGATTGGCGTGGTAGCTGTTTTGATCTGTCTCAGTGTCTGGCTGGCGCCAGGGAGAGTACCAAAAGCGAAGCCCGTAGGTGGGCACGCACCACACTCGAGAACTGTAGTTAGGTTCAGTAAACTATAATTTCTTTGCATCACAACAAAGAGGCACCATGCAGGCCTGGCACTCAAGGGAGTCCCTTTGCTGGATTTGATCAAGAGGAGAAGAGATTGGGGCTAAATTCGTCCCAATTATCCTGTAGTGTGAAAACCAGCCTTACCTTGTAATGGATTACATTTTAAAGCAACCCTCCCAACCCTGGTAGCAAGTCTATACTCGGAAGCACAACTGGCAAGTCTGTTGTGTGTGTTTGTTTTGTGTTCTTCAGTTTCCTGCAGAGGTTGAGGTTTGGGCTGGTTTTTATGAGGTAGGGGGTTTTACACTGTGTTTAGGCAGGACACACTCAGAGGGTTTGACGGCATCTTATTTAGCAAATTAGTTTATTTCCGAATGAAGTCAATGAGAATTATGATATTCTGCCTTTGTATACACATGGGAAACAGGAAGGAATAACTTCTGGGGTGAGAGGGTTCTGATTGGACAGCGGGTGGAAGTGACAGTGTATGCATGTTTTTCTCACTTTCTTTCTGTTTTATCTTTGATGCTAGACCTTTAAATAATTCCACGTTTTTATGTTTCCGTCTACCTGCTCCTGTCATGATATCCATTTCTCTGATGGCTTCTGTCCAATTGAGTCAAATGCTTCCCACAAGCCGCCATCTTAGAAAATGTCTCTGCTTAGAGAACCTGCATGAGCAGAACGACTGGAATAAAGTCAAGGTGGAATAGAAGGTTTACATGTCAAATTTACATTTAATTCTGCTTTACAATGAGAACAAACCAGCTAATTGATTCAGAATTACATTTTATTGAGAATAAACATTTCATTCAGGATTAGGTGGTCATTTTAAATCAGAATTATCATTTATTCAGAATTAAAGAGGAGTAAAAGTCCTATGTGAACCCACCCATTGTGAAGCAGAATCACCAAGCATTGGATGATTCATCCACTAAGCGGGAACACAAGCTGAGATGAGACCGTCCTGAGACTCGATAATTGGACTCCACTGTTGGTATGATTGTTCAGCTGTACCTGGATCAGGTGGTGGTGGAGGGAATCATCAGGTTGTGTTCCAGGTGCTGTTGGATGGGCGGCTCCCACCGACACAGCAACACACACAGTTCTCATTCACACTGTTCCCACACACTGTATTGATAAGAACGAAAGTAAAGTTTATTGATAAAGCTGTTTTCACAGATTAAATCACAAAGTGCTGTAGAGAGCAAGAATTAAGAAATAAAGACAGTTTAACAGTTTTTAAAGATTTTTGGGTGAATATTCTGGAAAAAGATTCCCCTGAATAAAAGAGTCTTGAAGTTCTTTTGAACGGTGCTGTGCTGGATCGCTTTGTTTTTCAAAAACGTCCACAGATGGACAAAATAATGTCTGACGGTGGGAAAACAAGTGGAGAGTTGTGGAGGCCACGTTGGAAAGAACACACATGGAAAGTTTGAACGACCTAAAGATTCACTCTTTCTTTCCTGTAATAGACAAGCTACTGATGGAGATGAAACGCCGCTTTTCAACTGAGACAATTAATGTTTTGAGAGGAGTGCCAGCTTTGAGCCCCAAACACTCCTCATTTCTTGACAAGGAGCACATCCTACCCATGGACCGTCACTATGGAATCAGGGAGCAACCAAGTTCGCCGGTTACGAAAGAGAAAAGAAGAACAGGGCCATCAGATCAGCACCAAGCAAGAGTTCTTATCCCTCATGAGACATTACAAGGATGCCTTTATAGACTTGTTTAAACTCCTGTCCATATCCCTCACCCTTCCTGTGACATCAGGAGCTTTGAGCGCAATTTCTCATGTCTGCGTCATTTAAGAACAACCTGACAGGATCGGTCTCCAGGGTTTTAAACCAGCAACCTGACAGGATCGGTCTCCAGGGTTTTAAACCAACAACCTGACAGGATTGGTCCCCAGGGTTTTTATTTGTGTTTGTGGGACTTTCAGGAGTTTCTGGCCTGAAGACTGAAGGATGGATTCAGGTAACGGATGAAGGTTCATGAAGCAACTGTGGAGGTGTAGAATCTTCAGGCCGTCTCCATGAGGCCGCTCCAGCCGAGGCTTCCCCTCCAATCACGCCTCGATCCCACAGAGTCTTTTTGGATCCCAGTATCAAGGTGTACAACAAGGACCTGACAACTTCTGGCTGTTTAGTGTGTGAATTTATTACAGTAAGATGTTGTTTCCCTGACAAGGAATTCTAGTCTTTGAGTCCCTGGTCTACCCGAAAGTAGCGTCCAGCAGGCAAAAAGCGATGTCTGATCTGTGTGTTTGTATTTCTGATTCCTCGCTGCAGGCGGGGTTCTCAAACAGTGGTTCTCGGTAGTTTTCCATCGGCCGCCCCGTCCTCTCTCCCAGGCACGTGGATCTCCTTGGTTTCGCACCCCGGGTTATCTCGCCCCGACAGGCTCCGTCCTTCACTCCCTCCAGTGTTATCTGCAAGAGCTCAGACGAGAAAAACCTCCCGGGACCTCATGTGCTTTTTTCATGGTTAAAGTTACAAATCATTAAGAAATACAAAAGCAGCTGCAAAACAAAGTTAAATGCATATTATATTGTAATATTTTTCCCTGAGTATCATATGTGAGCAAGCAAGTATTAGAATAAGAATATTGAAACTAAAATAAATTCCCACAGAAGAAGAAATGATCTGACAGTCGTCCAACCTTCACTGTTGTTATGAGGATGAGCATGAGGATTTATGAGGTTGAAATCAGATTAGATTAGATCAGCTTTTCTTTCCCAAGTGATAATCAGACATATTTACTCCTTTATGCAATATGATCGTCATCAACAGATAGTTTTATTGATCAGAGCAGAGGCTGAGCTGAGAGAGCTGAAGCTGTGTGAACTGTGTGTGTGTTGGTCTGCTGTGGTTTGTGCTGAGAAGCAGAAGTGAGTGCACGTTCAGGTCACGGCGACTGTTGTTGAGAAGCAGACCACAGACACAGGAAGTCCCGCCCTGGTTCCCCTCTCAGCCCTCCTTCCTCCAGCGCTCTGCAGGAAACGTGATATCTCTGAAGGGGGAGAAAACATTTCCTCATGAAGGAAAGAAGGAGAGAAGCTTCCAGAACAGAGCAGAAGACTTTTCATCCTCTCATTTCAAACTGCTGACTGCTCCTTTCTTCTTTTTCACCTTTTCACTTCATATTGAGACCAGAATTCAACTCATTTTGACCTGAAAACACTTCAGTCCTTCAAAGGTATGGACACACACACACACACACACACACACACACACACACACACACACACACACACACACACACACACACACACACACACACACACACACGCACTGCTTGTATTGAGGCTGTTGTGTTTTCTGTGTGTGTTCAGTGCAGTTGTGTGTTTATGACATGTTTGATGGTTCCAGCTTGAGTTCCTGCAGAGGCTGACATTAGAACAGTTTCTCATTGAGCTCAGCAGGTTTGACTCTGTTTGAACAGGAAACAGGAACTCTGGAACAGTTTACCTGCTGTTCTTTCAGTCCGACTGAAAACAGTCATGTTAAAGGCAGTTGTTACATGACGGCATACAAAGCGATCCAGGATGAATCCTGGTTCTCCAGGGTCCTGGTGAAGTGGATTATACAGCGTCCTGTGACATGAGGACAAAGTCTGTCAGGGAACTTTCAGGTCTTCCTCTCTGCAGCAGCAGTCCTCAGCGCCCAGCAGAGAGTTTTTATCTGCTGATATCTGCTCAAATAATGTCCCAAAATCTATATGATACCCTGCTCATAGAGCGAGTGTTCCCCTGGCCGGAGTCCCACCCAGCAGCACGTCTTGGTGTAAAGCACCGGGGGCTCTGCTCCGCCTGACGATGTTTCGAATGAACTGGTGTCCGTGTTAACTTGTGACCAACAGATGTTGAAATACTGACTGAAAGTTGTGATCGTTCTAGCGAGTTTTATACAGTTACAGTGAGTTTATAAGTTTAGAGTCTTTTGTGAATCTTATTTTAACATCTGCTGCTACCAGCATGTGTTTACAGAAATCCGTCATTCATTAACAAGGGGACCAGTTAATCCATAACACCGACCGTTCGCTCTGCTAATAGTCTGCCTCGAATCTCTTTGAACAACTGGCTGTGGAGGGATTTGCAGTCATCTCTCCTCTCCAGTGTTTGTTCTCTCGGGGTTTTCATTAAAAAAGTGTTTCTCAAACACTGTTGACTACTTCTGCTTGTTTTTTTCTGTACTGCTTCCTGTTTACTGCTCACGTCATCACGTCACTACGTACCTGGGAACGCAAGCGAGGAGCAGCCAATGCCCTGGTTAATCTGCTCAGCTGTCAGCCGCTGTTTATATGACACACAGGCTGATTATCGATTGGAATAGACGACCTCGTACAGTCAGATCACAAATACAATCCACTCCGAGTGAAGCAGATCCACTCAGTGTTTATTTGACACATTTACAATCCGCTCCACCTGCAGTCCGTTATATACACAGGATGTTTAGAGCCATGGAAACCTGGACCGTCTGATGGTTCAACACTGAGTGAGAGGAACACACACACACACACACACACACACACACACACACACACACACACACACACACACACACACACACATATTCATAGAAAAACCATCAATTCAACGTGAGACAGTGGACAGGAAAGACTGGATCTGATGGGAAGAAACCTGTAGAACCAGACTCAGAGGAGACTTTCTGTAGTTTAGTTTAGTTTAGTTTAGTTTAGTTTAGTTTAGTTTATTAAGCTACCCATCAGCCGCTGAAATCTCAGTAGCTATTCTTCCTGGGGTCTTTTCAAATTCATTACATACATTTTATTATAATATAGGCACACACACACACACACACACACACACACACACACACACACACACACACACACACACACACACACACACACACACACACACACACGCACACAAACACTGAATATGAACGCCCAATGTTAATCCTGATCCCATTATTTTCCAACTATATATATATATATATATATATATATATATAACATAAAACATCAAATACAAAATATAATACAGCTCATTTTAAATATGTAATATAAATACATACATGTAGCGCTAAGTAAAATACATAACAGTAACAAAATTCATCAGATAATTTTGTAAATAGGAAAAGTTTCAAGTTTTTCTGAAATAATTTGCTTGTTTCAGACAATAAGAAAACAGGTAATGCATTCCATGCAACCATGGCCCGATAAACAACAGTGCGCTGCATTTGACTGCTTCTACACACAGGGAGCAAGACTCTCACGTTACTAATTTGATGAGTTGCATAATTATGAACATTAGAAAAGAATGATAATTTACGATAAATAATTTCTGGTGTTTTGGTTATAATAAGATTACTAATTAGTGTCAACAAATGATATTTCAGCCGACTCTTTACCATCAACCAGGCAAGCTCACTGTGTATGAATGTTACACTGGTTCTGTAGGGGCAACCCAACACAATGCGTGCTGCTTTATTCTGGGCTACTTGTAACCTGTGCAAATTATTTTCACTAGTATTTGACCACATAACAGATGCATAATCCATTTGAGAAAGTACTAATGACTGAACTAGTTGTTTGGCCAAATATTGTGGAATACATTTTCTACAGTGTCTAATCATGCCCATACTTCTACCCATTTTTTGCAACATGTAATTTATGTGACTGGTCCATGTTAATTTGGAATCTGCAATTACACACAATAATTGAATTTCTTCTATCTGTTTAATTTCAGTTTCTTCTAATTTTAAGAGTAATTTTTCTTTAATTGTTTTCAACATATATTGTGATCCAATTAACATACATTTAGTTTTCTCTGCATTGATTACTAACTTATTATTTCGAATCCAGCATGCTACTGTTGCCAACTCCTCGTTTAAGATGTTGCTGAGTTGTTGTCCAGTAGGTGCAGATGCATATAATGTTGTGTCATCAGCATATATGGCCATGGTTGCATGTTTTTGTACAAGTGGAAAATCATTTGTAAAAATAGAAAATAAAAGGGGTCCCAAACAACTGCCCTGGGGCACTCCACAACTTTTTCCCTCAGTCACAAAATAACTACCATTAAAGAAAACGCTGTACATACGATTATTTAAATAGCTTTCCATCCATTTTAAAGCTGATGATTCAAATCATAACAGCACAATTTTTTCAACAATATATTATGGTCTAACACATCAAAGGCTGTGCTTAGATCTAAGAATACGCTTCCTATGAGATTTTTGTTATCCATTTCATTTAACCAATAATCAGTAATTTGAGTGAATGCAGTTGAAGTGGAATGACCCTTTTTATATGCATGCTGATAGACTGTATTTAACCCGTTCATTGAAAAGTATGTTTGTATTTGATCATATGCCACCTTTTCCATGATTTTGCTTCACACAGGCAATAAGCTAATCGGTCTGCTGTTTTTACCTGGTAACAGTTCTTTACTATTTTTAATCAGAGGAATTGATTTAGCAGTTTTCCATTGTGTGGAAAAAAAAAAAACATTTAGTCAGACTTACATTAATGACGTGAGAAACTGGCAAGTCAATAACCTCAGCCACCATTTTCAGAAGTTTGCTTTCAAGATTATCAATGCCAGCCGGTTTATCCTCACCTGTTTTGAGTAATTCTTTAATATAATTTTGTGTTACTTTATTAAACTTGAATTTACATTCCATCTCTTTCATAATATACTTACTTATTAGTTTGTAGGAAATGTTATGCCTTTGTCCTGTCTCCATGCAATTTCTTAATTCCTCAATTTTCTTTTAAAAAAACTGGCTCAAATGATTTGCAATTTCCTTTGGTTTTGTTCGGTAAACCCCCGTTTGATTCTAAATATGTAGTTGTTAATTTTGTCCTTCCTAATATTTCATTTAATGTTCCCCAAACTTTTGCAGGGTCACATTTTGCGTGTTCAGTCTTCTTCTGATAATATAAATGTTTTTTCTTTTTATTTAATTTGGTCACATAATTTATTAGTTTACGGTAATTGTTCCACTGTTCAACATTATCAGTCTTAAGTGCTTCCTTTTTGGTGTTGTCTCTCTGTGTCATATACTCCTGAAGCTCTGGACCTAACCACGGGGCGGAGATATTCCTCACAGCTTGCTTCCTTATAGGAGCATGTTTGTCCATGACTTGTGACAAAATTTTTTTAAAAACCTCCACTGCTCTACTTGGGTCCTGTTCTTGTGTCACCACTGACCAGTTAATGCTACATACATCTGAAACAAAGCTATTCTCATTAAAATGTTTGAACCAGACTCAGAGGAGACTTTCTGTAGAACCAGACTCAGAGAAGACTTTCTCCTCTTCTCCTTCAGATTGAGGGTACAGATGTAGAAGGAGGGGACAGAGACAGATTTTCCCAATTTCATTGACTGTAACATGATGGAGGCCTGAAACAGGAAGTTCAATAGGAACGGAGAGAGAGAGAGAGAGAGCGACAGAGAGAGAGAGAGAGAGAGAGATTGGCGTAGACGACCTTGTACAATCTGATGTGAAATACAATGAACTCCGAGTGAAGCGGATCCACTTAGTGTTTATTTGACACATTTACAATCCGCTCCACCAGTCCGTTATATACGCAGGATGTTTAGAGCCATGGAAACCTGGCCCGTCTTTTTTTTTTCCCCTTGTCCTGTTCGGCAGCTGGGGCATGCTATATTGTATGATTGGAGCCTTTTACTGTCTGAACAGCAGCAGGAGACTGAATCTCCTAATGCTGCTGCCTTTATTAGAAACTGGCATCTGGCATGGCTGCCGGACAGGACCGGGAAGGAAACGCACAGAGAGTGTCACATATCACATGTGACAGAGAACAATCCACAACCATAGCAATTGTAACTGACAAAAAATCGATAGCTAACACCAGGACTGACAGAACCCCAACAGATTATCATTATTATTATTATTATTATTATTATTATTATTATTTATTTATTTATTATTAGCACTCCTGCACAGCCTCCAGCTTTTATTTCATTGACAATTTTAATCTTTTCTGGAACCGCCCAGCATTTTATCACCAGGACTTACTTCACCCGAGCACGCTGGGCAGCTCCATTTTAGCAGGTAACATTCAGCACACAGTTCACTCATCCCCCGCTGACTGACTACCTGGCAGCCCCCCCCATCCACCACACGCCACACACACCCCTCACACACCTTCACTGCCCCCGGACACACCACACACTGTACATAATATCCCAGTCCTCACCTCCTCCAGACACCACATCCCCCGGACTGTTTTTAAACGAAAAATGACTCTTTTAACAGTCAAACTTCACCGAGAGCGCACATTCAGCCCCCCCACTACTATTAATATGGCCCTGCTGAATGTGCGCTCTCTTTTAAGCAAATCCTTTATTATTAATGATCTCATTTTAGACAAAAACTTAGACAGTCTGCTTTTAACTGAGACATGGCGGCACTGATGCACCTGTTACCCTCACTGAGGCTTCCCCACCGAGTTTTAACTTTTTATTTTCAACCAGACAGGGTAAGAGGGGTGGAGGGACTGCTTCTATTTTAAAAAACTCATTTAATGCGTGTGCAGTGGCTTTTAATAATTTTACATCCTTTGAGCACCACGCCTTTGTTTTTAGCAGTCCCCCGATCCTGTGTTTAACAGTGTACAGACCCCCTCAATACTCTAGTCTTTTTATCAGTGAATTTTCAGAACTTTTAACAATAATTCATTCAAAACATAGTAGAATTTTAATAACTGGTGATTTTAACTTACATGTAGATGACAACTCGAACTCTATGTCCAGAGACTTTTTAAACCTTTTAAACTGTTTAGATTTTAAACAGCATGTCACACAGCCAACTCACAACAGAGGACACACTCTGGACCTGGTTATAACCCACGGTCTGTCCATCAGTGTGTCCTCTGTTGTTGACCTGGCTGTGTCTGACCACTACTGTGTGTTTTTTAACATCACCAGTTTTAACCAGCAGGAAGCCCCGGTGAGAACAGTGAGGAGACGCTACCTTACTTCTGAAGTGGCTGCAGATTTTATAGAGATATTACAGAGCACTGCTGCTGTGATTTTACCTGCACCCTGTGATTTTATCATTGACGATTTTAACAGTAAACTGTAGTCCAGCCTGGACTCAGTAGCTCCACTTTTAACCAAAACAATCAAGGGCCATTCCAAACCCCCGTGGAGGAAAAACAATACAATCTTCAAACTGAAAAGAAACTGCAGGAGAGCTGAAAGAAGGTGGAGGAAATCCAAGTTGACTGTACATCACCAAATTCTACGTCAACAACTCAAAATCTACAATAATGCAGTTAAACAGGCTGAACTTCCCACTTCTCTCAACTTATTTCAGACAATAAAGACAACCCCCGGTTCCTCTTCTACACCTTCAACATTTTAACTGGCACTAATTTTAATAAAGCTTTTAAGGAGCCGACAGACGCTCTCTGTGAAGACTTTGCAGACCACTTCAGAACTAAAATCATGGACATCAGGTCCAGTCTTTTACCCCAACAGGTTCTATCAGTGAACACAGCTGAACCGTTGTCCATGCCTGAGGAAACACTGGACAGTTTTGACCTGGTTGACGCGAGGACTCTTGGTCGAGTTTTCTCCCAAGTAAAATCAACAACCTGCCTTTTAGATCCCATCCCCACACCACTTTTAAAATCATTTTATGAATTCCTCGAGGAACAGATTTTAAATATCGTGAACAGCTCTCTTCAGACGGGTGTCTTCCCCACTGCCTTTAAAACAGCGGTGGTGAAGCCCCTTCTGAAGAAGAGCAATTTAGACCCCAATGTTCTTAACAACTACAGACCATTTTAAGTACAGTTTTAGAAAGACTGGTTTTCAACCAAGTCAATGACTTTTTAATGATTAATAACATTTTAGAAAGACATCAGTCTGGTTTTAGAGTGAACCACAGCACCGAGACGCCCTTTAAAGATTTTAAATGATATCAGGTGGAATTTAGATAATAAAAAGCTCACTGTGTTGGTTCTGCTGGACCTGAGTGCTGCATTTGATACAGTAGACCACCACATTTTAATAAACAGACTGAGTCACCTGGTGGGCCTCTCTGGTACTGTTCTTAACTGGTTCAGTTCTTATCTCACAGATCGATGTTTTTATGTAAGTTTGGATACTTGTTCCTCAGGAACCCATGAAATTAGGTGTGGGGTTCCCCAATGTTTTAGGTTTTTAAGGTTGTTTAAGATTTTAGGTCCCATACTTTTTAACCTCTATATGCTTCCACTTGGGGACGTCATCAGGAGACACGGCATCAGTTTCCATAGTTACGCTGACGATACTCAGCTGTTCATGGCCGTGTCTCCTGATGACTCAGGGCCAATAGAAACCCTTTTTAACTGTATTTCAGACATCAAGTTATCATAGTTATCGGTCCTGAAGGTCAGAGAGAGAACATTTTACCAAAATTATTAGTTTTAAATGTCGTATAATGCATTTACATTCCAACCACTATGCTGTGATCACTCATTAATCCAACATATTAATCACATTCTAAATCATTATGCTGAGATTCACTTGTTTATATACAGTTTTAATCACATTCTAATGAATATGTACTGATTCAACTGTTCACTATATTTTTACCTCATATATACGTATTCTGTAATTGTTTCATGATTTTGAGGCCTTCAGTATAACAGGCTGTAACTGAAAGCTGATTCTGTGTGCATTCTGACGGTCCCAGGCCGGTTTCAAGGTTAGGAGCAGGGAGAAGATCTACTCCCTGTTCTCTCCCCACATGAGAAAAAAGCTTCTGTGTCTCATGAAACAATTGCTGTCTGTATTGGTCTCAGGGAAAAACAACCTGTGACGGTCAGAGTTATCAAAATGTAACCATCAATCCGCTTGAATCATGCAAACTGAAGGTTTAACTTCCCGAGCAAAGGAGAGCTTGATGCCATTTTCTGACGGAAACTCTGATGCTGTCAGATCTCACGGATGTGGTCCAGGACTCCTGTCTTTCTTTTATTGCTAGCATTTAGGTTATCTCCCTGTCTGATCAACTTTCTACTGAATTAAAGATCCTGTGCAAGAGACTTCAACGATTCGAGCATTTTTAATTACTTTGTTCTTCAGTTTTTGCTCAAGTCTCAACATAAACCAGCACAATCAGTGAAGAACCTGGGCCTGATTTTTGACTCTGAGCTAAATTTTATTCCACACAATAAAAACATAACTAAGATTGGATTTTATCATCTTAAGAATATAGCCAGAGTCCGCCTGTTTCTCTCTCAGGCCAGTACAGAGGTGCTAATGCAGCTTTTATCTCCTGTAGGTTAGATTATTGTAATGTCTTGCTCTCTGGTCTTCCCAAAAAGAATATTTCAAACCTGCAATTATTACAGAACTCAGCTGCACGCGTGCTGACGGGGACCAGGGGGCGGAGCCACATTACACCGGTTTTACAGTCGCTGTATTGGCTCCCTGTCCGCTTCAGGATCGATTTTAAAGTTCTCTGAATTAGTTTTTAAATGTCTTAACGGCCTTGCGCCTTCTTATTTAACTGACCTGTTTTTACCCTATCGACCCTCGCGGCCCTGAGGTCCTCTGGCAGTGCCTTATTGTGTGTTCCTAAAGCTAGAACCAAAACCCATGGTGAAGCAGCTTTTAGCCACTACGGCCCCCGCCTGGGGAACAGCCTGCCGGAGAACCTCAGGACCGCAGAGACTGTTGATAGTTTTAAAGGGAGGTTAAAAACACACCTTTTTAATCTGGCTTTTAATTGACCTTTTATACTTCTTATATCCATCGTTTTTATTTTTTTGGCATTTTTATTTTATTTGTTTATGTTTTCTACTTATCCTAATTATTTATTCTATTTTTATTATGTACTTCTAACTTATTTTACTTTTTTACTTTATGATCTTATCTTACTTATTTTCTATTAACTTTGTATCATGTCTTTTTATGTTTTTAGCTGTTTTAACTCCAGTGTTTCCTGAGGGGGGTCCTTCACACTGAGGGGGTCCTTCACACCGGGAGTTGGTTCTGATCCTCTGCTGGGGTCACTGCGCCCGAGTCCTCTGGTCCTGGCTGGCCTGGGGGGCTCCACACCTCGGTGTGCGGGTTCTCCTTGGTCTGGCAGGTTCGGGGGTCGAGCGCCGGGGCCCCAATGTTAATGACCTTCGCCTTCTCCTGGTGTGGACGGCCCCACTGGTAGTGTTTTCCCATGATGCCTAGTGCCATGCCATGTCTCCTCTGCTTTGCTGTGTGCAAAAACTGTGTGTGTGTGTGTGTGTGTGTGTGTGTGTGTGTGTGTGTGTGTGTGTGTGTGTGTGTGTGTGTGTGTGTGTGTGTGTGTTTGTGCGGTGTATACTTATTGATGGTGCGGTTTTTATTCTTTTGTTTTTATTACTGCTTTTTATTGTTCAGCACTTTGCGTTGTTTTTATTCATATGAAAAGTGCTATACAAATAAAGTTTGACTAGATTTTTTTTTTTTTTTGTAAAGTTAAACACTACACAATCAGTTACTACTACTACAAGGGTAAGACAAAGGACATGTTTTTTTTTGTTTTTTTCCCCCTACCCTTCAACAGATCACCATTAGTCTGAACCACCACAGGAAAACTATTTAACTAATTCCACAAGTAGAATGTGAAGAGTGATTATGAAGAGTGATTAAAGATCAGCGTGATCATGCAAATGTCATAGTGATAGTGATAGTGTTCATGCATATATGACCTCTGACCCCTGCGAAGGCCAGAAGCAGGCCAGAGAGGCCCTCAGGGCCCAGATAACCGGCGGCCATTCCAAAGCCCAGATCCGATCCCCTCCCCCAGGCAGACCCCCACGCTCTAGTACAGAAGAGGGCGGAGGAATGCCTCGGCCTGGAGCCCCGGCGGCCCCGCGGCCCGAGCCCCAGGGAGCCCCAGCCGGTGGGAGCCCAGAGCCCAAGAGCCGACCCCCCACCCAGAGAGAGGGCCATGACCACACCTAGAAGAGCCAGCCCACACGGGCGGCCACCTGCCCAAGGCCAGTACCCCCCCCCCCCCCCCTCCCAGCGCTCCAGCCACACACCCTGAAATCCAGGGCATCACACCCCCCTCCCAAAGCCAACCCTCCTCCACCCCCTCAACCCAGTCCCCAGCCCACCCCCTCAGGCCCCACCCAGTGCACCCCCCTCCTCACTCCCAATCCTCCCCCCACCTCCCTCTCCCGCCCAGACCCCAGGCCTGCGGGGAAACAACACCCCCCCCCCCCCACACACACACACAAGAAGAAACCCGGAGATGAGAACACAGAAGACCCCATTGCCCTCCCCTCCCTCGCTCATGAGTGTTGATGTATATGTTGTTTATGATTAAAATTGAAGGGCAGTAACCACACCGTGCTGCGAGTGAGGCCAGACAAGCAGTGCCATCGACCTGGACAGCCCCTGCCAGCATCTGACCCCCTGCTGTGATGGTCTGTACTGTCTCTGGGGCTTCTTTGCACAGTTTGCACCTGGGATCTTGTTTGGTGTAGTAGATCCCGGCCTATCTATTGATCTTATGTTAAGGGCCTGTTCATGTGCAGTCATGATTAGTGCCTCTGTGCTGTCCTTCAGTCCAGCCTTTTCCAGCCACTGGAATATATTTATATATATGTGTATATATATATATATATATATATATATATATATATATATATATATATATATATATATATATATATATATATATATATATATTCACACACACGGATATACATATTCACACATATACACCCAAGCACATACCCACACACACACATACTTCCATACAAACCTCAATCATACCACCTGCCACCCCCTCCCACCACCACCACCACCCCACGCAGGCCGACCCCCCCACCCTCAAGGGAGGAGACAGCCCCCAGGCACCAGGGCCCAGGGCCCTCGGCCACACCCACCCCAGAACACCCAGGCCCCCCGGACGTGAGCCGGCACCCAGCAGCCCAGGCCCCCCGGAGCCCCCGCCCCGCCACCGCCAGACAGCCCCAACAACCGGCGGCCCTCCCACCCCCCATCCAAACCAACCACAAACACACCCCCTCAGCGAAGCAGGCCAAATCCCAACCGCAAGACAGCACCAACCACCCGCAGCCATCAGGCCCCCCCCACAAACAACCGACTCCCAAAGAGGCGAGGTCCCCATCTTCCCCTTACATTAAGTGATGGAGCTGATCACAGGGGACCAGAGGGAACCAGATTCAGCTGATTGGTCCTTTGAACAGACAGACATTGTCTCCAAGCTAATATGATCTAATAAAAGACTCTTAAACTGCCTATTGTTTAGATTATTTCTGGATTTCCAATTTACAAGGATGGGTTTCTTTGCGATGCACAATATAGTGAGAATCATGTAAACTGAATTTATTAACATCTTAATTTCACCCAGATCACCTAAAAGGCACAGTGTGGGAGTTGCAGGGATATTGCATGTGAACCATGTTGACAGGTCTTCACACACCTGAAGCCAGAACCTCTGCACTGGTGTGCAGGACCACAAGGCATGGAGGTAGCTGTCAGTCATGTTATCATTGCAATGTGAACAGATATCAGATTGTGATCGACCCATCTGTAACATCCTTCGTCCTGTATAATGAATTCTGTGCAGAATTTTAAATTGGATTAGTTGTATATTTGAGTTCTTTGTCATTTCAAAGGTATTTAAACATATCAGTGACCATGCATTTTGATCAAAATTATTGGATAAGTCAGCTTCCCATTTTAAAGTCGGAAGAAAGATTTTGTCTTCTATCTTTGATAATATTCTATATATCTTTGATAGCAACTTTGGATAACTAATGTTTAAGAATTCTTCGACCCTGGGAGGTAGCTGCCGGTGCAGTTGGTTGAAGGTATATTTTTTACCTATGATAGATTTAAGTTGATGATATTCTAGAAATGCTGTGCTGCTGATTCCATATTGTGAGGTGAGAGTATTAAATGATAGAAAGTTGCCATTTTCAATGATATGTTCAAGCTGTCTAATTCCTTTATTTCTCCACTGAGTGAAGTTTGTCATCTTTTTGTTTTGAAGGATGTCCGGGTTGTTCCAGATGGGTGTGAGTTTACACGGGATCAGAGAAGATTTGGTTAGCTTTAGAAAGTCCCACCAAGCCATTAAAGAACTGATGTTAATACTTTTAAAACACAGATGGGATTTGATGGTGGGACTGATGAATGGTAAATCAGAGATGACTAGATCCTCACATAATGCTTGCTCTACATCCAGCCATGGTTCATCTAAATTATTACCTCCGCCAGGAGGTTATGTAATCATGTCGGTTTGTTGGTTTGTTTGTTGGCTGGTTGGTTGATTGGTTGGTTTGTTAGCAAGATCCTCGAAAAAATAATGGACGAATTGCAATGAAACTTTGTGGAAAGGTGGATCTTGGGCTAACTTAGAATCCATTAAATTTTGTCGAAGATCCGGATCACTGTCTGGATCTAGGAATTTTTTTAAGGATTCTTTATTATTGAGAGATAGGGAGTCTTTCACATAGTTGGGCAGGCCCGCCGACCGGGGGGGACAAACGCCTGGTTCACACAGGACGCGCCGCTTTAGACGCGGAAGTGGAAGCGCTGCGCACCGACTTTCAGATCGGTGTCCCTGTTAACCTATCTGACGGTTCATACAGGAGGCGCGGGGGACTGCCGCATGCGTAGCAGCTCGCGCCCTGGACCGCGGCCGCTCCGCTCCTCTCTATTTTCTCCACGAGCTGCGCGCGCCATGCACCGCCAGTCCTAAAGCTGGACAGAGCAGATTGCACCACACAGGCAGTCGGGAACGGAAAATACAAGAGAATCTGGTCCATTTTCAAATTAAAATCAAGTAAAATAACATAAATTATGTTGCTTTTTGGTTTTCCTTTTCAGATAAACACACACACACACACACACACACACACACACACACACACACACACACACACACACACACACACACACACACACACACACACACAGGGAGAGAGGGCGACAGGGCGACAGACAGAGGCACCGCACGCCACAGCGCTCCGCTCTGATCACACCCCCGATCACAATGTTGGTGTTCTTATGGTTGTTGGTGACTGATTTGAGCTGTGGCGGAGGTATGTGCTCTCTGAGTGCCAAATTCTAGTTAGGTTTAAGCCATTTGGAGACATATTGCAGCTTGCTGGTGTAACCCTTTAGTGGTAGTGCTATTGATAAGCAGTCTGAATATCTATATACATAGGGCTATCGAAATCTAGGTTCAATGAGAAGGCTGGTTGCGTAGGCTATCATAAAGTAATATGATGCATAGACTCCACTCCAAATGAAGCACAGGACAACAAAATGAAATTTAAATTGAAATATGTATTTCTTCTTCATTTCTTTTGTTTCTTTTATCAGTTAAATCACATGAAATCACATGAAAAGAAGGAAACAAAGGTGTTACAAATCCCCAAAAAACACTGAGATCTCAGGAACCAAAATAAATAAATATACCATTGAGTGCAGTCATAAAAGTTTTTCTAGACCAGTCATCACTTAATGCTTAAGCGTCCATTGCAAAAACCTGATGGGATCGTTGCAGTGCTGATGAGAGGAGACTCGGACGATGGAACCAGGCACCAGATGAAGAGCAGAATCCGGCCTCGGGAACAGCCGACCAGGGTCCAGCACAAGAGAGGCCGGGTGCCGGGGAACAGGGTTCAGAATAGCCCTCAAAAAAAAAAAAAAAAAAAAAAAAAAAAAAAAACGTCTGCACAGATGTGCAGAAATTTAACCTCTATTTATAATTAACCATCTCATTTTTACCCTAATAGTCAATTTATCTGCAATCTGACATCAATGAAATCTTAATTCAAATGAATAATTCGTGTTGTAACAAAAGGGTATTGAACTGTGTAAAGCAACTACAAAAAATGAATATCCATGGTCAACATATACACATTTGCATATGAATTCACAATTTACACAACGAAATCAGGCAAAATAAACAAATTTTACCTTTTGGGCAGCATCCACTGGTGGTAGACAGCCAGACTGTTTTTTTCATTCACCTCTTATTCACTGAAATGGTGAAACATGCATATTTAGCCACGTGTTATGAGGCTAGTTTAACAAATACAGAGCATGTTCACAAAAATAACTCACCGAGAGAGATCTTCTCAACAACTGGGTTCTCCCACGTTTCAAACTGTGATACCTCAAGTATTTCTTTCCTCTCTGAGTCAAAATCAGTTATAAACGTTTCGGTTTGGTTCAGCTCAGTTCAAGTTCTTACAAGTTTTCTCTGCAGCCCATCCAAGATGGGGGACCCACGAAGAAGAACAAATTATGATGCACTGCCCCACAGTGGTGGACAAGAGAAGTGCGCATATCCAGTACACAAAGATCATACATCTACAGAACATCATCAAAGATTAACTTTAAACAAAAATACAATTACAACTATTGCATGGGAGAAAAAATAACAGGGTTACACCCTCCCCCTCTAAACCGCATGTGTCCCTGCATGTGCATTATACTGAACAGGGCATCTGATTTGGAAAAAGGTCTTGGAGTCTCTCAAAGAATTGGTTCAGTGCAAGTACTACAGGTTTCCCTGACTCATCATAAGTGAACTTAGGTGGAGGATGCCTTTCTCTGCGTGAATGTCGGGGCTCACCATGTTCTTCACTGCGATAAACCTCTGGATGACTTGCAGGGATCTCAGAAAAACTGCTCTGAGCCTTCTCCATACTGTGAACTGGTGATGTGTCTGTGACTTCCTTGGGTTGCAATGATTCACATTCAGGAATGTCTATGATGACATGATCACCGTGAGTTGGAGACTGATGCACAACTGTGTCACATGGCTCTGTAGGTAGGACTGAGGGAATCATTTGAGGTTCTGGCAACACAAACTCAGGAGCCGTAGGGTTCAGTTGGGACTGTGAGCTGCCGACTGGGACATTTTCAAACTCAATCAATCAATCAATCAATTTATTTTTGTATAGCCCAGTATCACAACAACAGTTGCCTCAGAGGGCTTCAAGATGTTACATAGGTCAGTAAAAGTAAAAACACTGAATAAGCATAATGGTAATCTGTCAATATTTACAGTAACGAGACAGAACAAAGCAACCACCGCCTTCGACCCTCACATCCGGCAAGAAAAAACTCCAAAAACCCAGTGGGAAAAGAAGAAATCTTGGGGAGAACCACAGTATGGAGGGATCCCTCTCCCAGGGACGGACAGCTTTGGCAACAGCTAGCATGAGACAATAAGAAGTACAGCCTAGGACAATGTTGAGTACAGTCCGTTGGACGGTCCAGCACAAGAACCACAGATCCCAGCAGTAGAACCGAAGCCAGTCCATGGGCAGGACCGACAGGAGTGTCCTCCCGGTCCGGACGGAGCTTGTTCGTAGGCCCTCGTAATAGTGGAGTCAGCAACTGAAACTGGAGAAGATTCCCCTTGAAGGCACATAGGGCACCCATGTGATGAACTGTGGAGGCTCATTCACATAGTAGTCATCATACTCTTCCTCTCCATCTGAGTATTCACATTTTTCCTCCTGTGTTTTGTTTTGCCTACTTCTCAAACGCATTCGGGTTTGTCTGCTTTGCTGTGGCGTTGGCTCAGGAGTTTTCTCAACTGGCAGAAATCTACATGGTAGTAGTAAGTCCCTGTGAAGTGTACGCTGTGGACCATTCCCCCTTTCTGGTTTAACGACATAGACAGGACCATCATTTATCTGCTTCACGACCACATAGATTGACCTTTCCCATCTATCGGCTAACTTGTGTTTGCCTCGGATGTTGACATTCCTCACTAAGAAACGATCTCCTTCCACCAAATCCGCAGACTTCACTTTGGTATCAAATCTGTGCTTGTTTCTTTCTCCAGATTTCCTCTAGTTTTCTGCAGCCAATTCATAGCTTTCCTTGAGTCACTGACACAGATTTTGGACATATTCAGAGTAAGTCTTCAAACTGATATGTGAAGGTTTATTTTTCCAGAGAAATTTGGATATATATGAGTCCAGTGATTTGAACCAACCAGAGGATGGTTTGGTGGGTATCATTAAGAATAGATAGTTAACCTTAGGTAAGATCATCATTTTAATTGTGGCAACCGTTCCCATAAGAGATATAGGTGAGTGTCTCCCACATAGGAGGTCATCTTCTATTGATTTCAGTAACGAAGCATAATTAAGTTTTGGTAATTCTGATAACCTGGGCGAAATATATCTAAATATGTCTATATCTATATTTATATCTAAATATCTAATGTTTCCACACTGTACTGTAGCATTGGGGATATTTGCACCTTACAGTTTATAGGCATGGCTGTAGTTTTAGACCAGTTAATAGAATAATCAGACATGAGTGAGAATTTGTCAATAAGTGTGGTTGTCTGGGAGATAGAAATTTGAGAGTTCCGCAGGAAAAGTAACATGTCATCCGCATAAAGACTTAATTTATGTTCTGTATTGTTGTTGGCCAGAATCCCTGTGATGTCTATATTTTCTCTTATAGCAGCTGCCAGAGGTTCAATAAAGATGGCAAACAGTGAGGGAGAGAGTGGACAGGTAGGTAGGTATGTAGGTAGGTAGATAGGTAAGGAGATAGGTAGGTAGGTAGGTAGGTAGGTAGGTAGGTAGGTAGGTAGGTAGGTAGGTGAGGAGATAGGGACGTAGATAAGTAGGTAGGTAGGTAGGTAAGGAGATAGGGACGTAGGTAAGTAGGTAGGTAGGTAGGTAGGGATGTCGGTAGGGAGGTCGGGGGGTAGGTAGGGATGTAGGTAAGTAGGTAGGTAGGTAGGGATGTAGGTAGGTAGATAGGTAAAGAGATAGGGAGGGAGGGAGGTAGGTAGGTAGGTAGGTAGGTAGGTAGATAGGTAAGGAAATAGGGACGTAGGTAAGTAGGTAGGTAGGGACACAGGAAGGTGGGAGGGAGGTAGACAAGTAGGTAGGTAGGTAGGGAGGGAGGGAGGTATGTAGGTAGGTAGGGAGGGAGGTAGGTAGGTAGGAAGGTAGGTAGGTAGATAGGTAGGTAGGTAGGTAGGTAGGTAGATAGGTAGGTAGATAGGTAGGGAGATAGGAAGGTAGGTAGGGATGTAGGTAGGGAGGTAGGGGGGTCGGTAGGGAGGTAGGTAAGCAGGTAGGTAGGTAGGTAGGGGGGTAGGTAGGGAGGTAGGTAAGTAGGTAGGTAGGTAGGTAAGTAGGTAAGTAGGTAGGTAGGCAGGGACGTAGGTAGGGAGGTAGGTAAGTAGGTAGGTAGATAGGTAGGTAGGCAGGAAGGTAGGTAGGGAGGTTGGTAGGGAGATAGGAAGGTAGATAAGTAGGGAGGTAGGTAGGTAGATAGGTAAGGAGATAGGGGCGTAGGTAAGTAGGTAGGTAGGGACGTAGGCAAGTAGGTAGGTAGGTAGGTAGATAGGTAGGTAGGCAGGAAGGTAGGTTGGGAGGTTGGTAGGGAGATAGGAAGGTAGAGAAGTAGGGAGGTAGGTAGGTAGATAGGTAAGGAGATAGGGACGCAGGTAAGTAGCAGCGGCGGCTGCTGGTCTTCCAAAGAGGGGAAGCTCATTTTCAGCATACATTGTAATATGTGTAATCTGTTTTTTGTATGTAAATTCTATTAGCTTTCATGCCTTTTGTACGCCCTGTCAAAGTTAGACAGATCCTCAAAGCCCACTTGTGACCAGACAACACCTCCCTGAGATGGTTTCATCCAGAGGCATGGCCAGCAGGACATTTTATTGGTGACAGCGCTTCCAGTCAGCAGCTCACCTGGTCAGACCAAGACAGCTGAAAGGACCTGTTACTTTTCCCCACCTTTCGGCACCAGCTCAGTCTTAGGAGTTGATCTGTTATGCAGTTTAACACCAATTTTCTCTTCGTAAGGAAGAATATCAAATGGCTTCGCCAAAATCCGGTCCACAACATTCACATTGTCTGCCGTTGTGTGCAGCTAGCGAGCAGCTGGAGCTGCTGGAGGCTGGAGCGCTGTGTGAGAGAAGGGGAGAAGCTCCACAGCTGCTAGTCGAGGACAGAAACTACAGAGTGACCGAAACGAGTCTCCAAACACAACGCTAGTCGTTTTTCACAAACACAAAGTCTCCAGGGATCAGCAAAGCCTCCAAATCAACTGAGAACAGCAGAATGAAAAACTTCAGAAGCGCTTTGGTGCATTTTTTTTTCTTCAAGATCGCTGATTTGCTCATTTCGCTGTCAATCAAGCTTCACACAGGTCATCCAATCACCATGCAGAAGCTCAGCGTCCATGCCAGCGAAATTCTCCATAGACCCCCAGAGACGCTGAGCGTCCGTGGGCGGGACCAGCCCAGTATTTTATCCAATGAGCGTCCAGTTTCACTGCAGCAGAACAACCCACTCTAGCTTCCGCATGGACGCTCAGCGTCCGGCTGTTTAAAGCGCCGTGCCGCTGCGAGGAGGAGTGAGAAAAAAGCCGAGTCAATTACTTCAGATAAGTAGCCGATTCTGAACAAAAAATGAACGTGTTGTAGCGCATATTTAGTCAATGAAATGTTCACACAACAGTAAATATTGGACCACTTATTTTTTGATATTTTAGGGGAAGTTGAGCTTCCCTTGCAGTCTTAGAGCAATCGCCACTGGTAAGTAGGTAGGTAGGGACGTAGGCAAGTAGGTAGGTAGGTAGGTAGATAGGTAGGTAGGCAGGAAGGTAGGTAGGGAGGTTGGTAGGGAGATAGGAAGGTAGATAAGTAGGGAGGTAGGTAGGTAGATAGGTAAGGAGATAAGGGCGTAGGTAAGTAGGTAGGTAGGGACGTAGGCAAGTAGGTAGGGACGTAGGTAGGTAGATAGGGAGGTAGATAAGTAGGTAGGTAGGTAGATAGGTAGGTAGGCAGGAAGGTAGGTAGGGAGGTAGGTAGGGAGATAGGAAGGTAGGTAAGTAGGGAGGTAGGTTTGTTTGTTTTATTGAGATCCCCATTAGCTACTGTTAAAACAGTTGCTATTCTTCCTGGGGTCTAAACTTCATCAGAAATAATTCTGCACCAACACTCAGCAATGCGTCAACAACAGGATGTACAGACAACATTCATACAGACAATACAATAACATAACTATCAACAAAGACAACATTAACAAAAACAAAACAATATCAAAACAGACGAAATAGCTCACCATTAAACAATCATAAATGACCAGTTCCATATGTTATTCCTGAGTGAATAAAAATAGTCTCATTTGTTTACAAAAATAAGTTGTGTACATCTGTGAAATCAAAAACTGCGGCAGACGATTCCAGGCCACCATTGCCCTATAGTGCACGGATCTTTGAATGTGACTGGATCGACAGACAGGTAACAGAAAACGTCCCTCAACTGTTTGACGGGTAGAATGCTGATGCACATCGCTGAAAAAGGTCAGCTTATTATAGAGTATTGCTGGTGTTCTTGTAATTATAACATTTCTGATAAATTTTGTAAGAGAATAATGTATTCTACTTTTTACTCTCAGCCACGCCAGCTGGTTATGCATGTCTTCAATGCTTGTCCTAAAAGAACAGTTCAGGACGAGCCGAGCTGCTTTATTTTGTGCAACCTGAAGTTTATTGATATTAGTTTCTGTAGTGGCTGACCAAATAATGGAACAATATTCTAAATGACACAAAACTATTGATTCAACCAAAATCTTTCTTATTCGGTGTGGTACACATTTTCTACAATTTCGAACTGCTGCCATACTTCTGCCCATTTTATGTAATATCTGTTTTATTTGATGGTTCCAGGTAAGCAGGCTGTCCACAGTCACACCAAGCAGCTTAGCCTCAGTGACTTGTTCAATGATTGTGCATCCTACAGACAAACGCAAAACAGGAAAATCTTTTAAATAATATGATGAACCTATGACCATGCATTTAGCTTTCTCAGCATTAATTACCAACTTATTTTCATTGATCCAATATTCTACTAATTTTAATTCATTATTCAGTAATGTATTCAATTCTGCAATATTGTCACCAGACACATAAATAGTTGAATCATCTGCATATAGAACAAGAGCGGCATGTTCCAAAATAAAAGGCAAATAGTTTGTAAAAATGGAAAATAACAATGGTCCTAGACAACTCCCTTGCGGCTCTCCACATGAAAGAGGACTTGTCTCAGAATAACTACCATTAAACAATACGGTATAATCTCTATTAATAAGGTAACTTTTAATCCATAGAATTGCAGAGTTTTTAAAACCATAACAACTTAGCTTTTCCAAAATTAAATCATGATCAAGTAAGTCAAATGCTGCACTCAGGTCTAGCAATACAGTCCCAATTAATTTCCCTTTATCAATATTATTTGACCAATCATCAGTCATCTGAGCCAAGGCAGTCATTGTGGAGTGCCCTTTCTTATAAGCATGTTGATATGGTGAATTCAAACCATTTTTACAAAAATAATAAGTGATTTGATCATAAACTATCCTTTCCATAATTTTACTCAAAATGGGCAAAATACTAACAGGCCTACTGTTTTTCCCAGAAAAGGGTTCTTTAGTGTTTTTCGGAATAGGAACGATTTTAACTGTTTTCCATTTGACAGGGCATTTACATTTTTCTAAACTTAGATTAATAATGTGACACACAGGCATTGAAATTACATCAACTACTAATTTCAATAACTGTACATCAAGTTCATCAATCCCTGGAGGTTTTACTTTCATTACTTGCAACACATTTTCCACTGTAGTTACAGTTACTTTATCAAAAGCAAATGCACACGATTTCCCATTCATAATGTTATTTTTAATTGTTCTACATGATAAATCACCTTTAGTCTTTGAAATCAGGTTTTTCCTTAAATTCTGGATTTTATTTTTAAAATAATCACTTAAATGATCAGCTATATCAGAAGGTTTAGTCAAGAATGAATCACCAAGGTAGCTAGGGATGTAGGTAGGGAGGTAGGGGGGTAGGTAGGTAGGTAGGCTGGTAGGTAGGTAGGTAAGTAGGGAGGTAGGTAGGTAGGGATGTAGGTCGGGAGGTAGGTTTGTATATCGATCGTGAGAGCACAGTTGGGGCAATGATGGTTGGTCTGTCCGCACTTCCAATAATCCTGCCCTGTCCTCTGAGGGCCCCCAGTGGGTTGGGAAGAATGCTTGGAGGAGGATGCAGCACGAGGCCGGTGTTAGGTGGGGGGCGGAGCAGTGTCTGATGAAAGCCGGGCTACCCTGCCCTCCTGCTTGTACCCAGGACTGGCCTCCCCAAGCTCTGAGCTAGGGTCTTCTCCACCTCCTTGGAATGGACCACCAGGTGTTCCTCGACAAGTGTGATGGCTGCATCCTGTTCTCTAGGCCAATGCCAGCATACCCACTCTACCATCCCGTTTGGCAGTCCATCCAGGAACTGCTCTGTAATGATCATCTCCATGATCCTCTTCTCCTTGGT
The DNA here is from genome assembly GCF_902148845.1 of Salarias fasciatus. Lineage (NCBI taxonomy): Eukaryota > Metazoa > Chordata > Actinopteri > Blenniiformes > Blenniidae > Salarias > Salarias fasciatus. The sequence continues at coordinate 34,551,998 of NC_043766.1, forward strand.
TGTCCCTCTCAGCCGTAACCACCGAGGCACGGCGTCTCTGAGCTTGAATGCGACGGGGAAGAGTTACTCCGCCTTCCCGAGGCGTGTTCCCTAGAGTCTGTGGCGGTGGTCCTCCGATGTGAGTCCAAGTCTGTCCACAACTGCCCTCTTGACGTCTTGAAAGCCCTGTGCTACCGTCTGCACTTCCCCATTTAGGAGGAGCAGCCTCACTGCCCACTCAGTCGCTGGCCACCCACATGCTTCCGCCGGGGTTTCAAACTTCTCAATGAAAGTCTGGGGATAGTCTGTCACTGTCATCTTGTGGAGAGTGAGGCCGGAGAATGGAGAAACTGGCCAATTCTTTGGTGCGCCGTCTGACTGGGACAGAAGACTCTCAAGAACCCGGGTCTGCTTCTCCGTCTGTAACAACACTGACTTCAGGCAACCCTGGTTCATGGCAGGCTGACTCTCTGAGCCACTGCCACCACCCCGCCCCACAGTTGAGTCAAAACCCCACCCACCACCACAGCAGGAAAAGAGGAAATGCTGCCTGGGATGAGGTAACCACCAGAGTTAATGCTCAGTGGAGAGATCGCAAAAGATGGTTTGACGTTAAAGTCCATGGCAGAAATCCCAGAGTAGACAGAAGCTGGATGAGCTCTGGGATGGCTTCACTTCCTCTTGTTTCTGGCTCCAATAATGTGTCACAACATAAATTCATTAACCCCTTAAGCTCAGACTTCTCCCAATGCATTTATCAAATATCCAGACGCATTTTACAAATTCCACAGAGGTACTATGTACCATTAGAAAGCTGATATTCTCATGAATCCGTCGGTATAAACCACTTTCAGATGTGATTACCACAGCGGGTAATATAAACACATTTGTCCAACACAGCAAATTAAGTAAACAGCGCAACTCACCTTTGTAGGCTCATAACTGATCACAGATGATCCATAATCCAGACAATCCAGCAAAAACTGACACAGTCCAAATGTATGAATCCAGGCAAAGCTAGAAAGTATAGCCTTTTGTCCAAAACATGTCTTGAAATAAGCAAATAATCCGGAATTAGACGCGCCACCACGTGCGCACGCGGCGCGTCTCTCCACGTGCGCGTCCTATAATAATCCATTTTTTTATCAGCTAAAAACATCCAGACCTCTCTCACTCACGCTGAGGATATCCAATATGGCGACTGATCGGTTTCCATTGCTTATTCATCATATTTCAACCAATCAAGTGACTTATCCCTGCCTCCGATGGCTAACCAGCCAACCGCTGCCGAGACTGATGGACCCACGCCATCGGTCGTCATCACTCGTCATCAATGAATTCTGAGCCAATCACATCAGTAGAAACGTTTGACTGACAGGGCTGGTAGCCAATGAGCTTGCTGAATGGCTGGCTGGACCGCTAGCGGGGTTTTGTGACTTCTCAGACATCTGCTGAGGGATGTACCTGCTGCCTATCCCTGCTCCTCTCAATCTGAGTGCCTTATCCCACACTGAAGCCCATCTGAAGTGATTTTTTGAGTACTTTATGAGTTTTTGGAGTGAAAATAATGTAAAAACGGGCCAAAAACCAACATATACCATTGTACAGAGGGCATCCAGAGGGTGTACAGAGGATGTCCAAAATTGACCCCTTCCGGGGCATAGGAGTACAAATACATGTGTGAAACACTCATTTCTTGTATTACTGCTCTGACATTTTGACCTGAACTATGTAAGACCCCAGGCTTTAGCAAAATTGTGTTTTCAAGCTATTTCAGTGCTTCCACACTTATTTCCAGGTGTTTTATGAGGGAAAAAATTCAGGCGAGAATGAAATTCATCCTAATTCAGTGTGCTGCAACATAAATAAATCTGTGCCAGTAGCACCTAGAGTAATTCTGCACTGCACTGGGTGAAAATGCAGGTTATCAGCTTTCAAATGAGACCCCAACCATGCATGTACTCCAAACAGTTCAAGAACAGCATTCAGTTTACTTTGGGTACGTCTTTAGTTGAACTTTTAGGCGAAAATGGCCCCGAGCTTAAAGGGTTAAAACATGTCTTGCCAAAAAAATAAACAATCATATATCTGAGCTGGGTACCAAACCTTGGTTTCCTGCATGACGGACATCAATTTGGTCCCTGCCGCTGACCCCTGGTCTCTGACTCCTGACTCAGGAGTCAGAGACCATTCCTCCTGACTCCTGGTCCCTGAGTCGTGGTCCCTGACCCCTGGTCCCTCACTCCTTGTCCCTGACTCCGGGTCTCTGACTCCTGGTCCCTGACTCTTGGTCTCTGACTCCTGGTCCCTGACTCCTGGTCTCTGACTCCTGGTCCTTGACTCCTGGTCTCTGACTCCTGGTCTCTAACTCCTGGTCTCTGAGTCTTGGTCCCTGACCCCTGGTCCCTCACTCCTGGTCCTTGACTCCTGGTCTCTGACTCCTGGTCCCTGACTCTTTGTCCTTGACTCCTCGTCTCTGACTCCTCGTCCCTGACTCTTGGTCTCTGACTCCTGGTCTCTGAGTCTTGGTCCCTGACTCTTGGTCTGTCACACCCAGAAGATGGACGCAAACTCAGACCACATGAGGATGGAGTAGTGAAGGGTTTCCTGAAATTCAGAGGCATTGAAACCCAACGCAGAGTTCCAGAAGGCTGCATGATATGAGCACACAAGGAAACAAAGCAAGGTGACCGAGGAAACACAAAGGAAGCCAGATGAACCAGCAACCACACAAGGGCTGAGAAAGGTTTATAAAGGGGAGACACAGAGCCAGCACATGAGGGTAATGAGCACACGGGGAATGACCACTGGTCGATGGAAACATGAGGTGAGGTAGACAACAGGTGGGGCTGATGACACACATGGACACAGAACAGGATGGTACCCAGCCAGGGGGCGGGGCCCAGAGGGTCCTGACATGGTCTTTGACTCATGGTCTCTGATTCCTGCTCTGCACTCCAAGTTGTCAAGAACATATAATAAAATCTGTGGTCGTCGTACCCAAATAAAATCAGACATTGTCTTTGATAAACTTGAACCTAAAACAAGCGAACGATTGAGAAGGAGCTCATGAGGATTCTTGTTTTGTGTTTTTCAGGATCAAACATCTCACCTGCATTAAAGCATATCAGCACCTCATCGTGGTCTTTCCAGGAAGTCGATGAACACAGTGAAGGTTTAGTGAGATAAATCAGACTCTTCACAAGGACAAAGATGAGCTCAACTCCAGAAATCCTCCTGAAAATGCTGGATGATTTGACATCTGAAGACTTTAAAAGATTCAAGTTCCATTTGACTGAAATTGGCATCTTTGAAGGATGCAACGCAATCCCAGTAGGACAACGAGAGACACTGGACAAGGTGGACACAGCGACACAGATACACGACAGGTACAGTGATCATGCTCTGGATCTCATGAAACTGCTGTTGGAGAAAATGGGGAAGAAGTGGATATGGGATAAACACACCATAAACACCACAGAACCTGAAGGTAAGACTTGGAAACATGAAAACTTGATGTTATGAGTTATATTTGCACAATGTGAAACAACAGAGATAAATCATGGCAGATAAAATGGCAAAAAGGACAAACTGTCCTCTACTTTTACAATGTTTGATATTTTCATTTTTCTGTTATTGATATATCATTTGAAAAAAATATACATGACTTCAAACAAAACATCAAAAACCATTGCAGTTATTGTTGAAATTTTACAAACTTATTTTTCTGATTATTTTCTGATTATACAAACAAAACGTCAAAGCTAAGAACTTCCAGTTTCTGGTGAAGTGTACAGGAAGTATGTATGTGTTAAACTAAATTCATTCTAGAGCAATTTGAAAATGAGTCAAAACTGTTGTATTTTTTTTTGTCTCTGAAAAAAAAAAATTAGGGAACGATGGACCTCAAAAAATTCTTTTGTCAATGATATCCAAGAAGTGTCAAGAAAAACTGAAGTCCAGACTGAAGAACAAGTTCCAGTATGTGTTTGAGTTGATCCCTAAACAAGGAGAGGCTCCCGTCCTGAACGACATTTACACAGAACTGAAAATCACTAAGGGAGGGACTGCAGGGGTTAATAAGGAACATGAGGTCATTCAGAATCCAACAGCATCCAGGAAAAAAGACAGAGAAGAAGGAAGCATGAAACCAGAAAAACTCTTTGAAGCCTCACCTGGACGATCTGAAAAAGTTAGAACAGTGCTGACAAAGGGAGATGCTGGCTTTGGAAAAACAGTGCTGACACAGAAGTTCACTCTGGACTGGGCTGAAGACAAAGCCAACCAGGACATCCACTTTATATTTGCATTCACCTTCAGAGAGCTGAATCTGGAGAAGGAGAAGAAGTTCAGCTTGGTGGGACTCGTTCATCACTTCTTCACTGAAACTAAAGAAGCAGGAATCTGCAGCTTTGACGACTTCCAGGTGGTCTTCATCTTTGATGGTCTGGATGAGTGTCGACCCCCTCTGAACTTCCACCAGACTGGGACCCTGACTGATGTTACAGAGCCCACCTCAGTGGATGTTCTGCTGATAAACCTCATCAAGGGGAATCTGCTTCCCTCTGCTCGAATCTGGATTACCACACGACCTGCAGCAGCCAATCAGATTCCTGATAAATGTGTGAACAGGGTGACAGAGGTCCAAGGGTTCACTGACGAACAGAAGGAGGAGTACTTCAGAAAGAGGTTCAGAGAGGAGGAGCAGGCCAGCAGGATCATCTCCCACATCAAGAAATCACAAAGCCTCCACATCATGTGCCACATCCCACTCTTCTGTTGGATCACTGCTGAAGTTCTGGAGGAAGAGTTGGAGAACAGAGAGGGAAGAGAGCTGCCCAAAACCCTGACTCAGATGTACATCCAGCACCTGAAGGTCCAGGCCAAAATGAACAGTGTCAAGTGTGATGACGGATCTACCTCAGATGAAATCTGGAGTCCAACGAGCAGGGAAATGATAGAGTCTCTGGGAAAACTGGCTTTTGATCAGCTACAGAAAGGAAACCTGACCTTCGTTCCGTACGACCTGACAGACTGTGGCATCGACCTCAAAGCAGCCTCAGTGTACTCAGGAATGTTCACAAAGATCTTGAAAAAGGAGAAAGGCCTCCACAACAGTGTGTTCTGCTTCATCCATCTGAGCTTTCAAGAGTTTCTGGCTGCTCTTCATGTCCATCAGATCTTCATCAAGTCAGGAATCAACCTGCTGGATGGAAAACAGCAAACATCCAAGATGTCCAAAGAGATGAAGACAACACCAACTCTGCACCATCTCCATCAGAGAGCTGTGGACGAGGCCTTGAAGAGTCCAAATGGACACCTGGACTTGTTCCTCCGCTTCCTCCTGGGTCTTTCACTGGAGACCAATCAGAGTCTCCTTCGAGGTCTGCTGACACAGACAGGAAGTAGCTCACAGACCAATCAGAAAACAGTCCAGTACATCAAGAAGAAGCTGAATGAGAGTCTGTCTGCAGAGAGAAGCATCAATCTGTTCCACTGTCTGAATGAACTGAATGATGGTTCTCTGGTGGAGCAGATCCAACAGTCCCTGAGGTCAGGAAGTCTCTCAATAGACATTCTGTCTCCTGCTCAGTGGTCAGCTCTGGCCTTCATCTTAATGTCATCAGAAGAAGATCGGAAAGAGTTTGACCTGAAGAAATACTCTGCTTCAGAGGAGGCTCTTCTGAGGCTGCTGCCAGTGGTCAAAGCCTCCAACAAAGCTCTGTACGTACCTCGTGAACTAATATGGAGACCTGCGTGAGCTTCACATCAAGCACAGATATTATGAAGTTTCCAATGAATGTTTGAAGATAATATGAGTTTCTTTTTGTTCATCAGGTTTTGTCATCTTGTAAAAAAATCAGCCTGGAAAATCCAGATTGGTGAATGTGTCAACAAAGGATTTCCATGGTCTTTAAAAAAAGAGAGATTTCCATTTGGAACCAAAAATAGAAGTTCTTCTGCACACATGATGTTTTGCAGATGCAAAGCATAAAAATGTCGCGCAAGACTCTGAAGTTGTAGTTACAAGGTTTGTCCTCGTCTTTACACCTCTTTGATTGGAAGATGACAAATCAACCAGATCAGTGAGGAAGCAGGTGGCTTTCTGTCCTGCAGCACCGCGGTGGACTTTTCAAGGGGAGGACTGTTTCAACATGGGCTAAAAAATAAAATACAGAAAAAGAAAAACTGTCATCTCCTGCATCCACTTTGAATATTTGGAATTTAAACACTAAAAACTAAACACTTTTTAAAAACTAAACACTCCCCTTGAAGAGTCCACAGCAGTGTGGAAGAACACAACACAATCTGCTCCCTGATTGGACAGTTCGATTTGTCACTATCCCATTGGATAGAGGAATAAATTTGAGGTCAAAAATTGCAACAACTTCAAAATCTTTCACGCAGTTTTGTGTCTCACATCTGGGAACAGAATTTTTTTTCAAAGGAACTACTCTTTTTCTCATAAATGCAAATATTCTACAAATTCAAGTAGAATTTTTGTGCAGATTGTTTTTGTACATGATGGAAAAAAAACAATGGACAAAGAAACTCTGAAGCTATCTGCAAACATTCATTGAAAGCTACAAAGTATTTGTGGCTTAATAACGAGCCCATAAAACTGTATCCATGAGAAACACTCAGCTGGTTTTCATTGTTGGTTCTTCTTCAGGTTGAGCGCCTGTGGTCTATCAGAAGGAAGCTGTGGAGCTCTGTCCTCAGTTCTCCATTCTCAGTCTTCCAGACTGACTGATCTGGACCTGAGTTTCAACCATCCAGGGGAGTCAGGAGTGAAGATGCTGTTCGATGCAGTGAAGGATAAAAACTGCATACTGAAGACTCTCAGGTTCTGACATGATCGTGAATTATTATTCACTGAACTCTGTTCTCCCCCCTATTCCTCTACTCACTGTGTTTGTGATGTTCCAAGTCAGACAAGTAGAAGGCGAGTCCATCTGGTTTTCATTGTTGGTTCTTGTTCAGGTTGGAGAACTGTGGTCTGTCAGAGAGAAGCTGTGGAGCTCTGTCCTCAGTTCTCAGCTCTCAGTCCTCCAGTCTGACACATCTGGACCTGAGTAACAACGACCTGAAGGATTCAGGAGTGAAGCTGATTTCTGCTGGACTGGAGAGTCCTCACTGTAAACTGGAAGCTCTCAGGTCAGGATCCAGCTGCTGCTTCATCATGTGGAGGATCTTCCTTCTTCCTTCTTGACTTGATGCAGCCATATTTGTGTCTCCAGTCTGTCAGGGTGTCTGGTCTCAGAGGAAGGCTGTGCTTCTCTGGTCTCAGCTGTGAGATCCAAGTCCTCCCATCTGACAGAGCTGGACCTGAGCTACAACCATCCAGGAGACTCCAGAGTCAAACTACTGTCTGCTGCTGTGGAGGATCCATACTGCAAACTGAAGACTCTCAGGTATGACCTCACAGCAGGAGCTCATCCTGGAGACTGAGATGTTCTTCAGAATGTTTCCAGCTGATGATCAGACAGGATTTATCGGGAGGAGGTTTTAGTCCTGTCAGGTGAAAAGACTGCTCAATGTTAAACATAGATGTAACACTAGATCTATCATTGTCACATCATGTGTTCTGTCTTCAACAGGTTTAGAGTAGCACTTTATCAAAAACAAACAAGGAAAAAAACTGTCGATAATCAGTCAGAGACTTATGTCTTGATCATGTTCTCTCCCCTCTTGCCATTCTGTAGACCAGACAGAGATGCCCGTTCTCCTCCTCCCTTTTTCCTCACCTCAGAGCCACTGGCAAAACACATCAGGAAGAGTCAGGATATTAACAGTGTTACTTAAGGCAAGCGCACCTTAGTGATTTATGCAGACGAAGCTTTACTTTTTTATTTTTTACTCTGAGGTCTCAGTACTGGACAGTCTGCCAATTATTTACTCATTTGGTTCAATATCTGAACAGTAGCTGCAAGGGGACACAAGCCAGTGTCTTGCTGTGCCGGTCCCAAGCCCGGATAAATACAGAGGGTTGTGTCAGGAAGGGCATCCGACGTAAAACTTTGGCCAAATCAAACATGCGAATCAATTGTATGACCCCCATACCAGATTGGTCGAGGCCCGGGATAACAACGACAGCCATCGGTGCTGTTGACCTACAGGGTGCTGGTGGAAAATGGATGACTGTTGGTCAAAGAAGGAGGGGAGGAAGGTGCGTTCGTAGGAAGAGAGAGAAGAGGAACACCGAAAGTCTCAGACTGAGAGTAGGGACTTTGAATGTTGGAACTATGACAGGAAAAGGTAGAGAGCTGGTTGACAAGATGCAGAAGAGGAAGGTGGACATACTGTGTGTCCAGGAGACTAGGTGGAAAGGTAGTAAAGCTGGACGTTTAGGAGCAGGGTTCAAGTTGCTCTATCATGGTGTAGATAGGAAGAGAAATGGAGTAGGATTTATCTTGAAGGAGGAGTTTGTTAGGAATGTCCTGGAGGCAAAAAAGTGTCAGATCTAGTGATGAGCCTGAAGCTAGAAATCAAAGGTGTGATGTTCAATGTTTTTAGTGGGTATGCTCCACAGGTAGGATGTCAGCTGGAGGAGAAGGATAAATTCTGGTTGGACCTTGATGAAGTGATATAGAGCATCCCTAGAAATGAGAGAGTTGTCATTGGTGCAGACTTCAATGGATATGTTGGTGCAGGAAACAGAGATGATGTGGTCATGGGCAGGTTTGGTATCCAGGAGAGGAACGTGTAAGGACAGATGGTGGTTGACTTTGCGAAAAGGATAGAAATAGCTGTAGAAAATACTTTCTTCCAGAAGAGGAAGGAGCATAGGGTGACCTATAAGAGTGGAGGTAGGAGCACACAGGTAGACTACATGTTGTGTAGACGGTGTAATCTGAAGATCAGTGACTGCAAAGTAGTGGTAGGCGAGAGTGTAGCCAGACAGCAGAGGATGGTGGTGTGTAGGATGACCTTGGTGGAGAAGAAGATGAAGAGAGCAAAGGCAGAGCGGAGGACCAAATGGTGTAAGATGCAAAAGGAAAAGTGTTGTATGACTTTCAGGAAAGAGTTGAGACAGGCTTTGGATGGTCAGGAGGTGCTTCCAGATGATGAGAAGGTGCAGGAGTGGATCCAAAGAAAGAGGTTAGCTAAGAAGAAGTGGGACACTGAGAGAACCGAAGAGAGTAGACAGGAGTACAGGGAGATGCAGCGTAAGGTAAAAATAGAGGTGGCAAAGGCCAAACAAGGGGCTTACGATGACTTGTATGCTAGGTTGGACAGTTAGGAGGGAGAGATTGATCTGTACAGCTTGGCAATACAGAAAGATGGAGATGGGAAGGATGTGCAGCAGGTTAGGACGATAAAGGACAATGATGGGTGTGTGTTGACAGGTGCCAATCGTGTAATGGGAAGATGGAAAGAGTACTTTGAAGAGTTGATGAATGAAAAAAATGAGAGAGAACGAAGAGTAGAAGAGGTGACTGCTGTGGACTACGAAGTAACAAAGATTAGTAAGGATTAAGTGAGGAGGGCATTGAAGAGAATGAAGAATGGAAAGGCACTTGGTCCTGATGATGTCTGTGGAGGTATGGAGGTGTCTTGGAGAAGTAGCAGTAGAGTTTCTGACTGGGTTGTTCAATAGGATCTTAGATAGTGAGAAGCTGCCCAAGGAATGGAGGAGAAGTGTGCTGGTGCCCATCTTTAAGAATAAGGGAGATGTGCAGAGTTGTGGCAACTACAGAGGCATAAAGCTGACGAGCCACACGATGAAGCTATGGTAAAGAGTAATTGAAGCTAGGCTAAGGACAGAGGTGAATATCTGTGAGTAGCAGTATTGTTTCATGCCAAGAAAGAGTACAACAGATGCAATATTTGCTTAGGGGATGTTGATAGAGAAGTACAGGGAAGGCCAGAAGGAGTTTGCATTGTGTCTTTATATATGTGGAGAAAGCTTATGACAGGGTGCCCAGAGAGGAACTGTGGTAGAGAAGTGTGTTAGAGTGGTGCAGGACATGTATGAGAACTGTAAGTCAGTGGTGAGGTGTGCTGTAGATGTGACAAAGGAGTTCAAGGTGGAGGTGGGACTACATCAGGGATCAGCTCAGAGCCCCTTCTTGTTTGCTTTGTTGATGGACAGGATGACAGAAGAGGTTAGACAGGAGCCTCCATGGACTATGATGATTGCAGATGACATTGTGATCTGTAGTGAGAGCAGGGAACAGGTGGAGGAGAAGCTAAAGGCGTGGAGGTTTGCCCTGGAAAGGAGAGGAATGAAGGTTAGCCGCAGCAAGACAGAGTATCTGTGTGTAAATGAGAGGGACCCAAGTGGAAGAGTGAGGTTACAGGGAGAAGAGATCAAGAAGGTGGAGGATTTTAAGTACTTATGGCCAACAGTTCAGAGCAATGGAGAGTGTGGAAAAGAGGTGAGGAAGCCTGAACAGGCAGCCTGGGACGGCTGGAGAAAAGTGTCAAGTGTGATGTGTGATAGAAGAGTTTCAACTAAAAATAGAATTTGGCACTCAGAGAACGCAGACCTCCACCACAGCTCAAATCAGTCACCAACAACAATAAGAACACCATATATAATAAAACAACATTTCATTTCTCCCCAATACAAACAATGTATGGGAGAAAGCTGTTTGCTGCATGTTCATATCTCAATGTGTTGCCTCACAGTGACTGACACTCCGGAATCCCCCTATTTTTGTCTGTTGTGGATCCTGGTATCCGAAATACTTTCGTGATCTGGATCAGCAGCTGATATCTCTTATACCCCTTTCCCACTGCAACTAGCGGGTCGACCCGTGTCTGCAACCCGCTATCGCCTTTTTAGACGCCTTTCCCACCGCCTTTCCCACCGCCCGCAGACCCGCGTCTCACCTCCTGCTGGCGAGCCGTGTCGCTGCATTTTCCCGCACTGATGGTGTCCCACGTTGATGACATCATCAGCGCGACGGAGCAAAACGAAAGTAAACAATGCAGCGGAAAACAGTCCCTGTTACCTGTAGACGAATCTCCTCTTCCCCATGGATCAGGGGAAGCTCTCTGGTCTCGCTATCTTGCCATTGCTGGGTCATGTTGACGAAGGAAATCTCACGCTGTGTCCAGAAACAACAACTAGCACGCTAACTTAGCCACGCTGCGTCGACGTCATCATGTAAGTTCCCGCATGTGTCCCTCCCACTAAAGGCCGATAGAAAGCTGACCCGGGAATTAACCGGGTCGATTGCAGGCTGAACGACCCGGGTCGAAATCCCGGGTCAAACCTTTTCCCACTACCATGATTTAGCGAGTTTTAACAGATTTTTTGGCCAGTGGGAAAGGGGTATTAGAGTCATTGAAGAACTTACACTGTAATTTTTTTGCTAAGCTCCCTTGTTATTTATTGTTCAGTTATGCCCAACAACAGGCCCGCTGAAAGCTTTGTCTGGGCCCGGGACAACTTACTGTTAGTTGGGCCCAGTCCCAACTGTCTGAGCAGTGGTGTGGCGTGCGGCGCGCGAGGCGGTGCGGCGTGTGGCGCAGAGTGGTGCGGCGCGGTGCCTGCATGCGGTGTTGGATCGGGGGGTGGGGAGGGGCGGAGCGGTGCGGTGCCTGCATGCTGCGTAGGGAGCCATGAGTGGGGTGCTGGATGGGCCCCCCCACCTTTAATTCTGGACCCCCCCCCCAACCCTGGGCCCGGGACAACAGACCCGTTTGTCCCCCCCTGTCGGTGGGCCTGCCCAAATATGTGAAAGACTGCCCTATCTCTCAATGATAAAGAATCCTTTAAAAAATTCCTAGGTCCAGACAGTGATCCGGATCATCACCAAAATTTAATGGATTCTAAGTTAGCCCAAGACCCACCTTTCCACTAAGTTTCATTGCAATCTGTCCATAACTTTTTCCGTAATGTTGCTAACAAACCAACCAACAAACCGACGTGACTACATAACCTCCTTGATGGAGGTAATGAAAGGAAAGGTTTACAAAACTGTTGTCACAGTGCGTGGGACAGAGACTCATTTGCAGAAAGCAACCAGGCGCAGGGAGCGAGTTAAAAGGTTTATTTTACAGACGCTTACAGAATTAGTCTGACAGTTGAGTCCAAGAGTTGAATCTGAGAGTTTAGTCCGAGGAGTAGAATAGAAGATTCAAGTCCAAAAAAACGAATCCCATTGTTAGGCCCGACGGCGGAAGTGAGCAGTGAAGGTTGGAGCTGAGCAGGCGGCGGTGCTGGCAGCTGGGGGCGGCTGTCGAGGTGGAGGGTTTCCAAAGGATTGGAGTAGCTTGGTGTAGCAGAGTGGCAAGGTGAGCGAGTGGCAGACGAGGAGAGGATGGAGGTGATCCAGATGAGGCAGTACAACGGTCCGGCATCGGCGGATGGTCACAAGCCAGGTTATGTAGTGTGGGTGAACAGGTGGAACGAATCAGATCACTCCCCGTACAGGTCACATCAATGAGTTGATTAGCGCCGCGCCAACACAATTAACACCTCTGCACGCCCACCTGCAAACAGAGAGGGAAGGGGGGAACAGAGCGCAGTGAATCCTGCTCCCATGTCGTGGCTGAGGAGGCGGGCATGACAACTGTGGTGAGACCAGCCAGGTTGTTTGGTCTGGAGACAGTGTCCCTGAGGAAAAGACAGGAGGCAGAGCTGGAGGTAGCAAAGCTGAAGATGCTGAGGTTCTCTTTGGGGGTGACCAGGATGGATAGGATCAGGAATGAGTACATCAGAGGGACAGCACATGTTAGAGGCTTTGGAGATGAAGTTAGAGACTGAGATGGTTCGGACATGTACAGAGGAGAGAGAGTGAATATATTGGTAGAAGGGTGCTGAGTTTCCCACTGCCAGGCAGGAGGCCTCGAGGCAAACCAAAGAGGAGGTTTATGGATGTGGTTAAAGAGGACATGAAGGTAGTTGGTGTGAGAGAAGAGGATGCAGAAGACAGGGTTAGATGGAGGCAATTTATTCGCTGTGGCGACCCCTGAAGGGAAAAGCTGAAAGGAAAGAAGAAGGAGGTTCAATATCTGAACATTGTCAGAACGCCTTTTGGCCAGTCACCACTGGCATCAACTTACAGGTAAAATTATGTTGTGGATCAACTTTAAGGTTAATTTGATGTATTTGTTAATGAATATGGTTGATAATGATCACAAGAGATAGTGACTGATTATTAAAATATTTACAATCTGATAACCTCTGGAGCACCATTTGTTTCGTAGGAAATAATAGTCAATTTGTTTATATCTGTATAACCCAGGGGTGGACAAACTTTTCAATTCGTGGGCCACAATGGGTTCTAAAATTTGACAGAGGGGCCGGACTACGAGCGGATGAATGGAATGTTTTGGTAACCCCACCTCATTGGAGAAACAAATACATATCATGGGACATGGGAGAAAACTTGTGATTTAACTTCAAATGAAAATGAACAAAAGCATTACAACATAATATCTGTCTTTGACGCCTTACAGTATTTAACTATTTATTGAAATGAGTCTTAAAATCCTGAAAATTAAATGAACCAACTACAACGTTATTTTATTACTAACAATGTCTATTTTAAAGCACTGAAAGTTGTGTTATCCTTCAGGATCTCATCATCATCACTAGTCTCCTGACTCTGTTTATTTCAAAAATGGTTGGAGATGCAGATGTACTTGTTCTGCTGCTTCTATTCAGTTTGTTTCCCCAGTGCCAAAAGTCAACAACGACCAGTCGAAGGAGCAAACAGTGGCAGCGAGCCAGTCTGTGGACCGCCTCATGTTTGACCTGCACACATTGTATATCTTGAGAACTTGCGCTCACTCCTTAACAGAATTAACAAGTGACATATAAGGCTTACTGAGCTAATTATTTTCAAATGCATTTTTTACATAACACAATGGAGAAGCTTAATTGGTTTTCAATGGAAGCAGTGTTGCTGGTCTCTCTTTTTAGCCAGCTAATCAAAGTCTGGAGTTAGTTTTGTTGTGGCGATTTTAAGGATGAATCTGAGGTGTTGGTTGGTTAAATTGGATCTGTGGCTGGCTCTGTTGATGTTCATGACGCTAAAGGTTTGTTCACACACATAGGTCAAGCGGAATAACGCCAGCATCTTCTGCGCTGTCCTCCGTAGATTTGTAAAGGCGCTTCATTGAGTGAAGCATAAAAGTCAATCAGTTTCAGAGAGTTTAACTTCTCTTTTAAGACAGGCTCGGACTGAAGGTTGATCAGTTCGGAAAGGAAGGACCCACATACAGGCAGTACAGGCACAGTTGAGCTTGTTTATTTTCAGGAATGCAGGAACGCAGGAACACAGGGCAGGCTGAACTGAGGTGCAGGCAGGGACACAGAAGCACGTCCAAGTCCAAGTCCAAGACCAGTTTATTTATAAAGCACTATTAAAAACAACAGTGTTGACCAAAATGCTGTACAGACACAAAATAAAAACAATAAAAAGACATGAAAATATGAATAAGACAACACTGACAACTTTTCAGTAAAATACAGTCTCAGACGAGTTAAAAGCCAAAGAAAATAAGTGAGTCTTAAGACGAGACTTAAAAACTGGAAGAGAGTCTGACTGCTTTATGTGCAGAGGTAAATCATTCCACAGTTTCGGACCAGTGGTAGAAAACGCTCTATAACCCCTACGTTTGAGATTTGTATCAGGAACCGCAAGTAAAGCTTTGTTTGCTGATCTAAGGCAGCGTCCCGGCACATAAGGCACCAACAGTTCGGACAAATATGGTGGGGCAAGACCATTTAAAGATTTAAAAACAAATAAAAGAACTTTAAAATCAATCCGGTAGCGGACAGGAAGCCAATGAAGAGACGACAACACTGGCGATATGTGGTCATATTTTCGTGTGCCAGTTAAAAGGCGAGCTGCAGCATTTTGGACGAGCTGCAGACGCTTGAGTAAACTTTCCTCACGTGGACAAACCCACAACGCACCGACAAGGACGCTGCAAAAACTGCAAAAATTCAAAATCTTACCGAGTTCAAAAGTCTTGTTTTCATTCAAAATGTCTCATCTCACTTGATTTAAGATATATTTAAGATACAGAGACTTATTTCTTGATTTAATATTCTTATATCAAGATCTCGTTTTAAGTAAAAATTGAAGTCAGTGAAGTCGCAGGCAGAGCGCGCCCACAGCCCGCGCGAGGCCTGCGTCGAGTGTACGCCCGCCGTCGTCCTGGGGACCACAATCTGCACAACTAGGTCTAGGACCAGGTCTATTTTTACAGCAGCGCAGCAGAGCTGGAGTCAATTTCCCATAGTGTCAAAGCATCAACAGGAAACCAAAAGAGTGCAACATCTGTTTTATCAAAACAAATTACTGACACAAAGTAGACTTTTTTTATTCCGAGGCATATTATATATACTTATATTAGGGCTGTCACTTTAATGAATTAATTAGATTAATTAATTACACTACAAATTAGTGCGCTAAACAAATTAATCTAAGATTAATTATGGCACAATTGACAGGCAATTCAATATGAATGGAATTGTTGTCTTATTTAGGGGCATGTTATACTTGTAGTATTCATTCTGAATTGCTGTATTGAGTCAGCTGTAGTGTTCATTTTGAATTTAGTTTGCTTCAGTGGCTCTCTGACACTCAGCCTTATTTTATTTCTGATTTTTTTTTTTTTTTATCAATATTTGTGCTGTATTTTTGAACAGTGCACCAGGTTGAATTGGTTTGCTGGGATGTACTTAAACTTCTTCTTCTTTTGAATTTCATTAATGAAACACACTGAAAGTGTCATTTAAGTTGCCTGATTGGGCTTAGAATTTATTTTGGGCAAAACGTCCTGACTTAGGTTTTATTCATCATCAACATATATGTGGATTTCAAATCTTCTCTTCTCGGTGTTTTCATTTGATGAGTCATGCTCTACAATTCTGTAACGTCCCTGAATTTGAATTCTTCACTTGGGGACCTAAAACAGGTATGAGATTCAAATGTGAATTATTAGATTAATTAATTACAAATCCTGTAATTAATTAGGTTAATTCTTTTGATCGCATGACAGCACTAATACTTACATACACACACACACACACACACACACACACACACACACACACACACACACACACACACACACACACACACACACACATATATATATATATATATATATATATATATTACTTTTGAAGTTATCACACATGTTTTCACATGTAAATTATACACATATACACTTTTATGCATGAGTGTTTCATTTTGAAACCTGAACACGCTCTGATGTCACACAAAACAAAGGAATCGTGGAAGTTTTAAACACTTGAGAGAACAAGCATCATGGTTGACGAAGAAAAACTGGCAGCGCACCTCTGGCCAAAAGGCAGAGTGCTGTGGCGCAGGCACTGCATCAAGTGGGATCAGTAGTACGGCTGCGGAATGGCTGCGAGCTTTGTCCTCTTTGTGAGGAGGCCTCAACAAGAAACATGACTTCTGCCACATATGGTTTAGTTCATCACATTAATGCTTCACCATCCCTGAGGCCCCGACACAGTCAAACTATGTTTTCATTGAACAGTCAAGAAGTGTGAGGGATCCTTTGAAAGCACATTTCCCAGCTGGATTAAGGAGGAGAGGAACAGAAACATTCCAACAGGTTTCATCTTCATCACACTGATTCAAAGAAGCAGAAATGCTTTCAGGCTCCAAACATCAACACAGGGTTTTGGAACAAAGTTTGAAACTTTGAGATAAAACATGAGAGGAAGCTTCATTCATCACTTCAACTTTGTCTTTATCCATCCATCCATCCATCCATCCATCCATCCATCCATGCATCCATCCATCCATCATCCTATTTCTCTGTGTCTCTCTCTTTCACCCTCCCTCTCTCCCTTCCTCTCTCTCTCTGACTCCCTTCTGTTACAGTTGCTTTGTATGATGATCTCCGTGTAGAAATGTTGGACTTGTTCTTGTCACTCAGTCAACCAGTCCCACAGATGGTGGACTCAGAGTCTTTCAGCCTCTTTCTGTGTCTCCAGAGACAAACTGAGGAGTTCTGCTTCATGTTCAGCAGCAGTGAGGACTCATGTTGGAGAGAAAACCCTTCTGACTGTCTTTCTTCCTGCAGGGTGGAGCATGGTGGACAGCAGAGGCTCAAACCTGGGCTGAGGAAGTGTAAGTTGGACTCATCACTGTCCATTTGTCTTTCAATCAAAGCTTTGGATTCATTCAAACATTACTGTGAAGAGAAGTCTGACAAAAAGTGTTTCTCTCAATCAGGAAGTCCACAAACAACAAATCCATCACATGTGTCTGATCAGGACTTTTCTGTTTTTCTCTCCATCAGATTTCATTCAACTTGAACTGGATGAAAATTCAATGAACAGAAACCTCAAACTGTCCAACAACAACAGGACGGTGACATGTGTGGAGGAAGAGCAGCCGTATCCTGATCACCCAGACAGATTTCATTTCTGGACTCAGCTGCTGTGTGGAAATGATCTGAGTGATCGATGTTACTGGGAGGTCAAGTGGAGCGGAGAAGTTTATATATCAGTGAGCTACAGAGGAATCGAAAGAAAAAAAGGCACTCTTGGGTGCACGTTTGGAAAGAATCATCAGTCCTGGAGTCTGCAGTGTTCTGGTGGAGGTTACTCTGTCTGTCACAGTGGCATCAAAACAATCCTCTCTTGCCCCTCCTCCTCCTCTGGTCGAGTAGCAGTGTATGTGGACTGTCCTGCTGGCTTTCTGTCCTTCTTCAGAGTCTCCTCTGACTCTCTGATCCACCTGTACACCTTCAACACCACATTCACTCAACGTCTCCATGCTGGATTTACAGTGTGGAAAGGTTCTTCAGTGAGTCTGTGTCCTCCGTGAGAAGGACAGTCTCTTTATCTGACAACAGGAAGCAGGAGAAGTCTATCACAAGGTGAGAGAGGTGTTTCAGAAGGTGGGAGGAGTTTAACAAGAAGTCTACAAAAGATCTGTGCACTGCCACACAAAACTAAGATGAGGATTAAAGGAATACTCCAAAATTTTTGGACCCACGCCCAAGGATATACCGGCGCACAGCGGCCGAGTCTATGGCTTCTACTGCTGTGCTCCAGTATATCCTTCCACGGAGCGCTGCGCATGTCTGTGTGTATCAAAACGTTATTTTAACGGACTGAAAAGGAAAACACGTCTTTTAAAATGTTTTATAACCATTCGGATTTACTTCATGTGCTAATACGCCATCCTCTGGACCACTGGAAGGAGGATTTTGTCCACTTTCATCAGTCCGGCTCTGTTTCCTCTTCACCTCCCACAGCTGAGCTAAGCTAACTATGATGCTAACAGCTGGGAGCCAGCAGCTGGATGCAGAGAGACAATAAAGGTATGTATGTGCTTGTCTCACCATAAAAATGATAGGGATAGGGCGTGGGTCCAAAATTTTCGGAGTATTCCTTTAACCCGGTCTTTCTTGGTTATCCTGAATGAACTTATCCATGATTTGTTTGCACAAAAGTGAGATTGGGGAAAAAGGATATGTTTTAAAATATATTACCATAAAGATTTATTCCGTATTGCTCGCCTCCTCCTTCTTTCGTTAGAAGTCCCCGCAAACAGAAATCGATACTTGTTGGACTTCAAGTGGAGCCCTCCATGCATTGTGAGGAGTTTCCTTGTCTTGATATCGGTAGCTTGCATCTCTTCCAGTGGCCAGGATATTATGCCAGCTGGGTGTCTGATTACTGGAAGGCATTCATGTTGATGGCCTGGACTGCTCAGGACCTGTCTCAGCCTTTGGAGGTGTTTGGCTTGGACCTCCAAGCTGCTTCATCCTGGTTGCCATTTGCCTGTGGTATCCCCAGGTATTTGTAGGTGTCTTCCTCTTATGTTGCCTTCAGGTAGTTCAGGCCTCTGCAGAACAGCAGACTGTCTCCTTGGTATATGCCACATTTGATGCTCAATTCTGCCACTGGCTTCCAATTAGCTTCCACAGTTGTATTCCATAGCCTGATGGAGTTTCCCAGGAACGTTGTCATTTCCCTGGTGATGTTGTACAGTTTCAGGCATTCCAGTACCCATGTGTGTGGCATTGAGTCAGAGGCTTTCTTGTAATCAATCCAGGCAGTGCACAGGTTGGTGTTTCTGCTCTTGCAGCCTTGTGCAGTTGCTCTGTCGACCAGTAACTGGTGCTTGGCTCCTCTGCTGTTATTGCCAATTCCTTTCTGGGCTTTACTCATGTATTGTTCCATGTGCTTGCTCATCTATGCGACAATGATGTGAAAAATGATGGAATGATTTTTATTTCACTTAATAATATGCAATGGTTCAATACAAATGAGAGAGGGTGTCAAAAGAGGACAAATTAATTCAATTCAATTCAATTCAGCTTTATCTATGAAGTCCCAATTACAACATGGTCGTTTCTAGACACTTTTACAGAGAAACCCAACAGATCCACATGAGCAAGCATAAGCGGCTGTGGAAAGGAAAAACTCCCTTTTAACAGGAAGAAACCTTTGCAGAACCAGGCTCAGAGGTGGCGACTTTCTGCTGTTCCAGTTGGGGTGAGGGGACAGAAAGAGAAGGAGATAGGACAGACAGTTTCTTGTATCTACATACAATTTATATATAAACACAGGGTACGTAGGCTACAAGAGGAACAATCATCAGTGACATGTAGCAATACAATGACATCACAGTAACACAACGAAATTACATTGAAATGAGAGAAGGAGCAGAACTGGGAGCGGGTTCCACATGGTAGAACCCGGGTTTCAGTAAACCTTCCACCCACTGGGTCCGGGTTACCTCGACTAATCAGTGGAGCAGCTGTTTTGTTTGATGCCCAATTACAATTGCACCCATTGGATCCAGGCTGTCTCAATGGATCAGCCGCGATTGATGTTCTGTCTGCAATCCCTCAATCACGGCTTTAATCCACCTGAAAGACAGCCTCTTGGTCCAGGGTTTTGGTGTTCTGACTTTATGGTCTCACACAGTGGAAAGAGAGAGAGAGGGAGAGATGATTTTATTTCCATTGAAGTGGACATAGGTTCACAGATCTATACAATAAATCCATGACTCATTTTCCCAACATCACCTTACAGAACAGTGACATAATAGTTGAGAGAGAGAGAGAGAGAGAGAGAGAGAGAGAGAGAGAGGAGAGAGAGAGAGAGAGAGAGAGAGAGAGAGAGAGAGAGAGAAGAGAGAGAGAGCAGGCGCGACCTTAACTGTAAGCTTTATTGAACAGAAAGGTCTTCAGCCTGGTCTTAAAAGCAAGACTGAGTCAGCCTCCCTTACAGACACTGGGAGCTGGTTCCACATAACAGGAGGCCTGATAGCTAAAGGCTCTGCCTCCTGTTCTACTTTAAGAGACCTAGGAACCTCCAGCAGACCAGCACTCTGAGAACAAAGCATTCTCCTGGGACAGTATGGGACTAATAGCTGTTTAAGATATGATGGGGCCTGGTTGTTCAGGGCTTTATAGGTTAAGAGGAGGATTTTGAATTCTATTCTAGATTTAACAAGAATCCAGTGAAGAGAAGCTAATTTTGGGGTGACATGATCTCCCTACTGGTTCTTGTGAGAACTCTTGCTGCAGCATTTTGAATGAGCGTTGTTTTTCAGTGACACACATCACACGTGGTAAGTTTCCAATGATTTTTATGTTTACTTTTGATTTTTATTCATTACTCTTTATGTTTAGAAGTAGTATCATGTAAGCTCATTAATCAAATATTGTTTTATAATCCCGCTCATATATAATCCCATGCATGCTGGCTGATTTAACCAATAAGGTTTTGTTATGATTGAGATGCAGACATTATCAGCTTTTGCAAATAAGGATGGCTTTGCTGCACAGAAATTTGAACAGGAAGTGGTGGGTTCTCTGGCAGGTGTTGAACTGAATGTAACCTCGCAAGTCGACATCTTGTCCTGATTGGTGAAGAAGTCACTTGCAGATCCCACGTGGGCTGAAAGCAGATGATTGTTTTTTTTCTTCTTTTTTTCAAAATGTGCTGTTGTGTTTTGCTGAGAACTGAGGCTGAGTTGGTTTCCTTGGTAACGAGACAGGAACACATGCGTCAGAGCAGATTATGTTCAAAACTTATATAAAGGCTCTATCTTCCGGTGGAGTGTGCACGCTAAAAGAGGCTGCCACCTGCTGGGAGCTCTCTGAACTTTGAATCAGACAACTTTTAAGGTTGAATTAAACACCCAAAATGAGATTAACAACAGATCATAAGGAGTGTAAATTCTGATCACTGCTCCCCCTACATTTTCAAAATGCAAATCAATACATGGCTGAAATTTAAGACATGTAGGAACCAACCACAAATCTGTTCTCTTTGATTTTTATATCATTTATTTGGTGTTTATATCTGTTTGCAAAAATGTCCTCTTGAATTAAAACTTGTAATCCGTGGACTGAATAAAAAAACATAAAAAGTTAAAAAAAGCTTCAATACAGTGGTGTCATTTTCCTTTGCATAAGACCTGGATAGCTACACGGACAAGGTTTCTTCTAGAAGCGAGACACATTTCAGCCCAGTCTCCCTCCAAATTGTGTAATATCTACGTGGTCCAGAGTACATGTTGTAGATATGTAACGGTAATGCATAGAGAGTGTTGTAGTGCGGCAGTTGATCATCCAGTTCTTCCTATGGGTATAGCTTCAGGTCATTTGACTTCCTGCAAACCTGACTTTGTGCAGTTTGTTTACATTCATCTCCACTATTAACAACAAACAGAGAGCTCATTCCCTCACACATTCATTCATATCGGCAATTGCTCCTATTTCACTGACATATAGCGAATATATTTCACTGACCGATAAAGTATATATATCTCACTGTTATATATACTGAATATTTGTCACTGGCATAAATAGTCAATATATTCCACTGTTATATATAGTGAATATATTTCATTGACATATTTCGGTCATGCCCTGTGCCCCTGCCACCATGTGGGGGCGCTCAGGTCCTGTTTTGTGTTTGTCTGCCAGTCATGTTCACCTACCTCCTCCTTACCACCTAATGTGCCGCACCTGTGTCTGCCCCTATTTAAGCCCTGCTCCCCGGGTGTGTCTTGTCGGCTCGTTGTAGGTCTGTCCGTGTGTTCGTTTGTCCTGGCCTGCTCCAGCTCCGTTCCTGAGTTCCTGAGTTGTTCTGAAAATAAAGGACTTTTTGAACTCCACCTGGCTGCCTGCACGTGGGTCCTTCCATCCCACAACCGTGACATATTCATGTCTCCATGACATGAACACAGCTGAGACAGGGATTTCTAGAGCAGCAGCGTCAGTCAGAAGCGGTTCATCCAATCAGGGAGTTTTATTTAGGAGGGTGTGGACAGGTTGGCTCCCAGCTGATCCACACACAAACAGTTTCTGTTCAGAGTATTAAACATATTCATTTTCATGTTCATTCTCTTTTACAACACAAGACAATCAGACCTTTGCTGGCTTTGATCATGAGGACAAGATCAGGGCTAAATTCATTCTGATTGACCTACGGTGTGAACACTGGCCTTACCTTGTAATTTCCTTCCGATTACATTTTGAAACAGATTTGCTCTTCCAAGAGATCTTATGAATATAAGTTCCTCTTGTTAACAGCTTCTTCCTAATTTATTTTGTTTACTTTGAGTACTGATACATGATATTGGCTGGACTTGACAGGGGGACAAAAAGACAGGTAAAGAGACAGGAAAGTGGCAGAAAGAAACTTGTGAACAAACAAGTAGACAACAACAAAAAAAGAGTGAAGCGAAGAGGAGAGTGCACAGATATGACGGCTTTTTGTTATATTGACAACAATATTAATAACATTGGTTGACGATCGGCAACTGCATGTTCATAAAGATATGACAGAAGGCATCCTATGGACTTAGTTTGAGAATATAGCTGGTAGAGAACTGGGGCTTGAAGCTGAGGATCCAGGTATCAAATTACACCAGAGCATCAGGAGAGGCCTATTACAGATCACCCACCCACAGGTCATCATCTGACCCACCACAAGAAGACAAGGTAACCGAGTCCCACATACACAATCTGTAGAGTGATTATAGATCAATGTGATCATGCAAATGTGAGAGTGATCATGAAAATATGACCTGTTGACCCGCTGAGAAGACCAGAATTAGGCCAGAGAGGCCCTCTGGTCTCCAGGGTTTTAAACCAACAACCTGAGAGGATCAGTCTCCATGGTTTTCATTTGTGTCTGTGGGACTTTCAGGAGTTTCTGGCCTGAAGACTGAAGGACGGGTTCAGGTAACAGATGAAGGTTCATCAAGTAACTGAGAAGAAGAAATGATCTGACAGTCGTCCAACCTTCACTGTTGTTATGAGGATGAGGATGAGGATTATAATTTTTCATCAAATCAGATGGAGTGAGATCAGATTAATTCAGATCAGATTAGATCACATGAGATTAGATTAGATTAGATTAGATTAGATTAGATTAGAGCAGCCTTTTCAGTCCTACAAGTGAGATATACATATTTACTCCTTTATACAGTATTATCGTCATCAACAGATAGTTTTATTGATCAGTGCAGAGGCTGAGCTGAGAGAGCTGAAGCTGTGTGAACTGTGTGTTGTTGGTCTGCTGTGGTTTGTGCTGAGAAGCAGAAGTGAGTGCACGTTCAGGTCACGGCGACTGTTGTTGAGAAGCAGACCACAGACACAGGAAGTCCCGCCCTGGTTCCCCTCTCAGCCCTCCTTCCTCCAGCGCTCTGCAGGACACCTGATTTCTCTGAAGGGGGAGAAAACATTTCCTCAGGAAGGAAAGAAGATGAGAAGCTTCCAGAACAGAGCAGAAGACTTTTCATCCTCTCATTTCAAACTGCTGACTGCTCCTTTCTTCTTTTTCACCTTTTCACTTCATATTGAGACCAGAATTCAACTCATTTGACCTGAAAACACTTCAGTCCTTCAAAGGTATGGACACACACACACACACCACACACACACACACACCACAACAACACACACACCACACACACACACCACACACACACACACACACACACACACACACACGCGCACTGCTTGTATTGAGGGTGTTGTGTTTTCTGTGTGTGTTCGTGCAGTTGTGTGTTTATGACATGTTTGATGGTTCCAGCTTGAGTTCCTGCAGAGGCGACATTAGAACAGTTTCTCATTGAGCTCAGCAGGTTTGACTCTGTTTGAACAGGAAACAGGAACTCTGGAACAGTTTACCTGCTGTTCTTTCAGTCCGACTGAAACAGTCATGTTAAAGGCAGTTTGTTACATGACGGCATACAAAGCGATCCAGGATGAATCCTGGTTCTCCAGGGTCCTGGTGAAGTTGGATTACACAGCGTCCTGTGACATGAGGACAAAGTCTGTCAGGGAACTTTCAGGTGTGTAGCTCTGCAGCAGCAGTCCTCAGCGCCCAGCAGAGAGTTTTTATCTGCTGACATCTGCTCTAATAATGTTCCAACGTCTCCAAGAGACGCTGCTCATAGAGCGAGCGCTCCCCTGGCCAGAGTCCCGCCCCACCCAGCAGCACGTCTTAGTGTACTGCATCGGGGCTCTGCTCCACCTGCTGATGTTTCGAATGAACTGGTGTCCATGTTAACTTGTGACCAACAGATGTTGAAATACTGACTGAAACTTGTTATCGTTCTAGCGAGTGTTATGCAGTTACAGTGAGTTTATAAGTTTAGAGTCTTTTGTGAGTCTTATTTTAACATCTGCTGCTACCAGCATGTGTTTACAGAAATCCGTCACTCATTAACAAGGGAACCAGTTAATCTATAACACCACCCGGGCGGTCGCTAACAGTCTGCTACAAAGCTCTTTGAACAACTGGCTATGGAGGGATTTGCAGTCATCTCTCCTCTCCAGTGTTTGTTCTCTCTGTTTTCCGTCGACTACTTCTGCTTTTTTTTTCTGTCCTGCTTCCTGTTTACTGCGCACGTTATCACGTCACTGTGTACAAGGGAACGCATGCGAGGAGCAACTAATCCCCTGGTTAATCTGCTCGGCTGTCAGTCGCTGTTTATATGAGACCCAGAGCGGGCTATCAATAGGAATAGACAACCTCGTACAATTGAATCAGAAATACAATCCACTCCGAGTGAAGCGGATCCCCTCAGTGTTTATGTGACACATTTACAATCCGCTCCACCTACGGTCCGTTATATACACAGGATGTTTAGAGCCATGGAAACCTGGACCTCTGATGGTTCAACACTGAGTGAGAGGAACACACACACACACCACACACACACACCACACACACACACACACACACACACACACACCACACACACACACACACACACACACACACACCACACACACACACACACACACACACATGCACCCACAGACATGCATGCATTCCCAGTCGTGTGCACAAACACACACACAGTGGGACCCAGGAGTCTGTAGAATGACACAAAATTTCATTGTAGTATCTTAAATTCAACAAAGTTCTCAGCAAAGACTTCAACGGAGAAAAACCAAAAATTTTACCCAAGCAGCAGGAGATGATGGACAGAAGACTGTGGCTTTAAAAGAAAAACCAGAGAGAGAGATGGATTTCTGAAGGAGAGAGCGGTGTTGGCTGCACAGCTACAGCAAGTAATAGCAGTGGTATCAGTTACCTGTTCTTCTGCCATTGTTCCCACGAAGAAATGACTTCCAGCAGTTTGGTGAAGAGGGTGAAAAGTTTGCCACGCTCCATCCTCTGCAGGCATCGCTGTAGCTGTTCTAAAATAGAATTGCCGTCCATGCCGTCGCCGCAGCTGTGCAATATTTCTCCAACTCGTATCTTAAAGCACTGAAGCCCACTGGCTGAGGGCGCAGTAACATTCTCCGACCTGAGCATACCTAGGCAAGCCCTCTGAGTCCCCTGACATGATGGAGTCCGAGTTTTAACTTGAGCGGGCCTGAAAACGGACAGCCTCCATGCGTTGGTTCACAGACCCCGAGGAGACGCTCTGACTCCCGCGGTGTCCTCCCCCGGCTGGAGCTAGCTAGCCTGAATAAGTAGCTCCTGATGTCCCGTGTGCTTTTAACGCTGCATTGTTCTTGTAGATTGTGTAAATCAGGTCATGTCTTCAAAACCGTAATGATAAATGTATTCCTTACAGCGGAGAACTCTTCTTTGGCTGTAAATTCAAGGCAATGTGAATATGTACATGTACTTCCCGCATCACCTACAAAATAAAAGTCCCCATGTACTCCTGCTATCAGGATAGATTTATTGTGACGAGGTGCGACAACAACAAAGCCTGTAACCTTGCGCATATGACATTTTAGACCAAATGAATGAAACTACTTCATTAACAAAGCACGCAAGCCAGAAAAAGAGGCACCCCAGTCATATGCGCTTATGATACGTATTTTTTTCTTAATTTTTTCAACTGACGGAATTCCGTCGTGGCAACGGAACTCTTTAAAGAGCAACTAACCCCCAAATCACTTTTTTTTTGCTGATAAACTATATAAATGCATGTCTTATATTGTTGTCTACTCGTTTCTGACATTACTTTTACAATTTAGTGCAAATTTGTTTAAAATCCTATTTTTGTGACAAAAACCGTCTTACTACCGCCCCAAGTGGTTTAACAGCGTTTACTACATTTGAATTTTGTGATTGGCTGGATGCTGGCATCCAACGTACGTATTACCCACGCCCCTGCATCCATCGTACGTCATCGAGTACAGCCCTATATAAGCGATGCCTCCCCTACGAGTTGGAGTCGGACCAGAGCGAGCGATCTTCTCCACAGCGATTAGCTGATTAGCATTGTTTTAGCAGTAGCATCATTTTAGCATTAGAGTGAGCTGGTTAGATCATTTAGCGTAGTTCACAGGCGTAATTTACATAGGGTTGGTGGGTTATAAAAACCGACGAGCTCCCCGGGAGCCCCGACGCTCCGTGTTCCGAGTGAGCACCACTCTGCGCCGCTCCCACGCTCCGTGTGAGCACCGCACCGCCCGTCACCGCTCGGAGTCGCTCGGCCAGCATGCGCTGTCACAACAACTCAGCCCCCCCCAATCCATCGAGCCCGCCTCTTTTCAAATCCTGAGGGGGGCGGAGTAAATCTCTGTCAAGGGGGTTAGTTGCTCTTTAAGCCCCGTCATAGACCCAGAAGGCAGATTTGTTATTATCGCATTATCTATCCAGAATGTTAAACTCTGCATTGCTGACGTGTATGGACCTAATGTTGACGACCCCGCCTTCGTGCACTGGCCCTGGTTCAGTGCGCGTTGCCAAGGCGCTCTCGGCTCGCGTGAAAAATAGAAGGAAGCAGAGCGGGCGCGCTGTGCTCATATGCGAGTTGTGTGCGGCCAGCAGAGAGGTTCACGACATTGAAGGCGATCACAAACTCCGTGTGCGTGGCGCTTCCGCGTGCGCACGCGGCACTTCCGCGTCCAGTGCGTTCGCTCCCAACGGAGCTCCTCCAATGGGGTGGGAGCTGGGCGGAGCCTTGGGGAGATGCTACATTCGTGCTACATGCTAGTTTTCCAAGATCGTCGACCCTAGCTTTAAATAAACGGTAATAATCTGAAGTCAGTCGTTTTGGCATTCTTTACACAAGCATAGAATAAAACAACCGGTGGAGTCGACCGGACGGAAGTCCTGGGCTCCAACATAAATGATTGTGAGATGAGCATCGTATCGACTGCAGGCTTGTGAATCCAATAGAATTCGTATGGTGACAGACTTTGTGATATTGGCAAACAACGTATGGTGGTCCAGAAATACGGACATCTTATCTGGTGATTTACTCCCCTAATGTCAATATAAGCTGGGATTCAGAAAAAAAAGCCCCTTCCTCCCTCTCTGAGCTGATCTGGACTGAAATCATCACTTCATTGGTTTTGTGTGTCTGAGCTTTGAATTTAGTTCCTTCTGAACCTTGATTTATTGTGAAAACCCAATCAGCTGATTTTAGAGCAGTAAAAAGGCCTTTTATTCCCGTTAGGAGTGTTTTTAGTTCCCAGTAAGTTAAGTTCCATGAGGGATGGATTTCCTCAGCTAGCAGCTTTAAGATGACTCCAAACACACAACGGTGACGTTCCTCCTCGATTTCTTTAGATCCCACTGTGGTGAGAGGAGGAGAGGAAGAGGAGCGCTTCCTCTCTGCAGACTGACACTGAAGGAGGTTTGTTCCAGTTTAGCTCAGACTGACTGCTTCACTGAGGAAGACCACAACACACACAGGAAGGAGACACACAATCACACACACACTGGCCCAGTTCACATGGCCGTTTTTTTCTCCATCTGACTGAAAACAGTCATATTAAACACAGTTGCAGACATGGACGGCAGATAAAGCCATCCTCTTCTCCAAGGCCCCGGCTGAAGCGGATTATACGGCGTCCTCCCAAATGGACCACGTGTCTGTGACGTGCACGCAAAGTCTCTGAGGGAGTTTTTAGCTCTGCAGCCAGCAGAGTGCCTGCAGTGTGTTTTTATCTGCTGAGATCTGTTCAAACATCTCCAGGATACACTGCCCTGACTAACCTCATTTCAGACGTTTGACTTCACACCAGCTGAGCAGCCAGACTTCATTTCCACCATGACTCTGGCCCTGAACAAAGCTGCTGCTTTCCTCTAGAAGCACGAGAAGCTCAGCCGGGCTGGATTCACTCCGAACCAGACATGGCAAACTACGGCCTGTTAGGCTTTTCAATCCGGCCCGCCGAACTCGTCCAAATTATAGTAAAAACCTCATTAATTTCCCCTTTCCTGCAATGCCCGTGTTTCCCCAATAGATGGCGCGCTCAAAAAAATTGACCGGTGTTGGAGCGGCCGTGTTACTCTTGTTTCACCTCGTCACCTGTCGCCGTTCAAGCCCTTCTGTAAACATGAGCGCACCAAAGAGAAGGGAAGTGGACAGACTGACTGCCGAGTGTTTAACAACAACAACACTGTTCACACTGACATTAGTGAGTTCTTCTGCTGTTATGAAAAAATGCATATGGAAAGTTTGGAGGTGAAAAGCACTGTGTGCATTTCCGCACAGCAGCGGTACATCAGCTTCATTAACACGCCACATATCGTCTGAATTTCAATTTCTAGTTTCAGCTCCAGGTAGGATATTTAATCCAGCCTGTCTGTGTGCGTGACGTCTTCAGTTTGCCATTATTGAGCTTGAAATATGTTTTGAATGTTGAAAGTGATTCCATTTATTTTTTCCCCAATAAATGTTGATTTCTTTAACTTTGTACCTTTGATTGAAACGTATTAAAACACATAATCTCCAGGTTTTAGAAATCACAGTGCGTATGCCATTTTAATCTATTTACACTTTTCTCCTTCCAGTATTGTACTCAGTATATAAACACCGTATCTTGCATATCCCTTGAGACAAAGTTATGAACTGATAAGGGCTATTTTGTATATTTGAAAGTGTAGCTACCCTGGTCTTCTGAAAAGGACTGACGCTTCAAACTGATGTCTACAGAGGAGCATTAGGACAGGGGGAAAAAATGGAGATTTCTATGAGCAGCCGGTGGTGCTGCGGGGTTAAGGGACCGTCTACAATTTACAAGATGCTGCAACAGTGAAGACAAATACCACAAAACAGCACAGGAATTCGCTGCAGTGTCACCATAATCACTGCAACCTGAAGTAACTGTACTTAACCTCAGTAATTCTGAGCACTTTTATTTTTCTTCCTGGTTGAAGCACCTTGTCTAAATGCATAAGAAAAACTGAGTTGTAGTTTTAAAGTTTTAATATTAATTAATATTGAAAAGGTGAGTTTATGGCAGTTATTTCAATCCCCTGTCCCAGTAAATTTGTTGGTTATTGCTCACTCTTTTTTCTGTTTATTGCAGTAATTCTGAGCACTTTTATTTTTCTTCCTGGTTGAAGCACCTTGTTTGAATCTGTAACATAACATAACTGTATTTAAGTGTAAAGTTCAAGCTATTTATATTGAAAAAGGTGAAACTTACATTTATTTGACAGTGATTTTAAATTTCTTAATAAAAGGTAAACATTTAATTTATTGTAGTTTTTATTTCTAAAGTGTTATACTGGAGGAGCTTCCCGGATAAATCATTTCTAATTTTACAGGTAGTACATTAAGTGCATGATTCTCAACAGTTTTTCTGAGGCTTTTGTATCATTTATATCGATATTGGAATTATATCGTATCGACCGAAATTAAGACCTACATCATGATAACATTTTTGGCCATGTGGTCCAGCCCTACACTCTTTCTATTGAGGAGGCTGATCTGAACAGTTAGTGAGAGCATCAAGTTCCTACCCAGCAGGACGGAGGACACCAAGGGGCTGGAGGACATGAAGACCAGGATGGAGGCAGTGGAGATCCAGGGCCTGAGGAGAGGAGGATGATGATGAAGAGCAGGACTGACTGGAGCAGCACACTTCAGTCTGGAGGAACAGTCTCAACAATATTCACTCCCTGCTCCACATCTACTGATTCACTCTCACATTTCTCTCAACACCAACATATATGAAGCTCATATCAAACCATTTCACGTTTTAACAGCATTTCTTCACATTTCTCTTCATCCTAACTCAACACAGTCTGTAGATCTGGGGTGTCAAAGTGAATCCTAAAAGGGCCCGGCACCCTGCATGTTTCTGCTCTCTCCCTGCTGCAGCGCACCTGAATCTCATGTTGATGAGGACCTCAGACTTGTAGAAAAGCCCAATCAGCTGTGCTACAACTCAGAGATCTAAAACATGTAGGGTCATCGTCCGAGGACTGGACACGTGTGCTGTAGATCCTGATATATGAGCATGCACACACCTATAAATAAGGTCCAGTGTCAAAAACCGGAGTTGCCCTGGCCTGGAAACAGCTTCACCAGGTCACTACTTTCATTCATTCTCAAGGTTAACACATGCTAAATAGCTGTTAGCATGCAGCTAACTCACCGGAAATCCTCCATAAACGTGGCTCTGAAGGAGCTGCAGCTCCGTGGCTGTGGTTCAGCTTCTCCAGCAGCTTTCAGCGATATTCCCACCTTATCAGGACTTATTTTCTCCTCCAATCCAAGAGCTTCACTTTCTTCCTCTGGCAGCAGGACGCTGCTCGCGGGTGTTTCGGATTAACTGGTCTCCATGTTAACTGGTGCCCCACTTCCTGTAGCGTCTCTGCTGCTGCTAAAAGCAGATGTTAAAAACCCAGGAATCAATCCGGAGCTGTCCTGGAAAACTACTTTAACCGCACTGAACACAAGTTTAAAGAGTTGGACCTTTACTGAGTCTCGATCCTTGTTGGACCAGCACGTGTCAGACCAGGACTGGCATCAGCTACAGCTGCAGCTTCTTCTTCTACTGACTTCCGGCACGCCGGACGCTGGATAAGCGTAATGCTGCCCCCACCTGGTCACTATGCATACTGAGAAGAAAGAACAAACTTTACAACTGCCTGATCCGATGGCGAGTTCAGCCCAGACAAAAATATCCTCTTGAACGGAGGCAGAGGAGTTGGCCCTGAGCAGAATATGGGAAGACCAGCGGCTGAGGGAATCCTGGAGGGAGCTCGTCCACTGAGGGCACCCCCCAAGACACAAGTGGGTTTATAAAATATGTGTGTGTGTGTGTGGTGTGTGTGTGTGTGTGTGTGTGTGTGTGTGTGGTGTGTGTGTGTGCGCGTGAGAGTATAAATTTTAAAAATGTTATTGATACAAATATTTATTTTGTCTTTCATGTCCTTTTC
The DNA here is from genome assembly GCF_902148845.1 of Salarias fasciatus. Classification (NCBI taxonomy): domain Eukaryota; kingdom Metazoa; phylum Chordata; class Actinopteri; order Blenniiformes; family Blenniidae; genus Salarias; species Salarias fasciatus. The sequence continues at coordinate 34,583,568 of NC_043766.1, forward strand.
TTCTTTTGGCCCCATAGATTATGAAGGTTCTATCCGCCTGGTGGAGCCCCTTCATGCCACAACCAACCTTAAAAATGCCCTCAAATGACTCCAAAACATTCTTTGTGTACAACTTGTAGCTTGTACATCCACCATGCTATGAAAAAATAATCCAATATTAAAAGACAGTGGTTTTAAAGTCAAATGAGCAGCCAGAACCACATTCTCGACATACGGTACCTGCTGGGCAGAGTGATTCCACACAGCCAAAGAAAGTAGTTCCGTATTTGGTTCATGTGTATGTAATGTGAAAATTAAAAAATAGATGTTGATAGTGTGGTGAATGTGCAAGCTACCAGAGATCCACAAGAGCGTTTTGGAGTCATTTGATGGCGTATTTAATTAGCTTCAGAGGTGGCGAGGGGCTGTACTGTTCACCTCCATGTAAAGCTCCAAGCAGCGGGCTGCTCCAGCCACACCACTCTCTGGACAACCAGCACTGACCAATATAGTCACTGTAGCTACCATCTTACTGTGGGGAGTACAGCAATAAGACCAGTTTCAGTGGTGTCTGACTGGGTACCCAGCTGTGTGTGGGTATGACGCACGGTGTGTGGCTGGCTGTTTAACCCGGCTGGAGCTTGTGGTGCCCGGGGGAACTTCCAGAGCCTAGGGAGGTGGGGCGGGGGGCTGTGGAGCTTCTGTGTCTGCCATAGATGCACACCTTGTGTGGTGACTGTGACCTGGCGCCCCTGCAGCAGGGAGGAGGTGCCCAGGAGGATGGCCCGTGCCTCAGCCGAGGTCCCAGGCTGATCTTCAGAGGGCTCGTCCTGGCAGCTCAGTGTCAACGAAGCACTGACGCATCTTCCGAGCTCTCTGCGTAAAAGCGCTCCTGCTCGCGACACTGTGGCAAATGAATTTCGCCACACTCTCCCTGACCAGTGGATCCTGGTTCCTCTCAAAGTTCTGAAACCAGACGAAGCGGATGTCAATTGCTGTATGTCTGTAACGGCAACCGGACTGACTGTGTCACTTGCATAAGTGCAGACAGCCGTGCGCAGGTCGAGGAAGGTGGTCTTCTTCGGAGGCCCATTGCCTTCCAAGCCTGCAACATGTGCCTGACCAGGCCCTTCGCTGGTCCTTTGCCGAAGCCACTGAAAAAGTAGGGGTTGGTGGGGACGGAGCGGCGCAAAAGCCGGATCCATCTCCGGCACCAGCCGTATTCCTCTGCGTTGAGGTATATTTGCGCCACCCCGTAAGTCCCCAGCGTCTTGTGCTTGGCCACCTGCAAACAAATGTTTGAGGTAAAACGACTTAGTGCGTGTGGAGAAGCTCCCACTATAGAGAGAGCGGGGGCTCTCACATCGATGACGAACCCGGCCTCGTCGTCCCCGGCTGCGTTTCAGACCTCCCTAACGGTCATGTTGGTCAGCATGCCGGACCTGTGACCGTACAGGCAGCTGAAGTAGGCTGCCAAGTGGCCCAGGAAATCGCACCGGGCATAGCGGGTCTTTAAGGTGGCCCACTCCACAGCATTTGTACATAGGCACATGGTTATGGAGCAGCACTGGAGGGAAAGAAATCAATGTGCAACATCAAATATTACCAAGGAGGGATGGCATCCTGGACCTGCCCACATCCAGGCACCTTGCAAGGTCTTCTTTGGGCACCAGATGCCGCAGTTTCTGGGCCTTCACCTTCTGCTGGTGGACAGAGACAGGCCGGCCCAAGTCACGGATGGCTTTCGTGAGCTCATTATGATGACTCGCATCGACCGCCGGCAGACGCGGCTGTCGGGTGGCAGGCTACTCTGGAAGTAGCTGGCAAACGACAGGGCTTTGGTGAGATATTGGGTGACTGTCGTCACCTTTTTACCTACAGCTTCAAGAACGATGGGGAAGCTGTTGGAAGACAACTTTCAATCAGCCAGACTCTAACACAGAGTGCAAATGCTCCACCGGGCTACAAACTTACGTCCTGAGGTGTTCGATGTTCGTTAGAAACGACCAGTCCCAGTAACGGGACTGGTCCCACCCGGCCATCATAAAAGCGACGAACATCTTAGCCCGTGTGGCATACGTGACGCAGTGGTCCTGGACCTTTGGAGTACCCGCCGGGCGGAAAATGTAGTCCTGGTATCCGTTCGTGTAGTCATCTGGAGGAAACATGTTTCTTATTCACACACCCACACGCACGCACGCACGCACGCACGCACACACACACACACACACCACACCACACACACACACACACCACACACACCACACACCACACACACACACACTCGGGCTGTTGAAAAGAGAAGCTCATGCACTCATGTAAAGTAATACACATTTCCTCAAAGTGAATATTCACTTACCTCCTTCTGTGACTCCTGCACGAGTTTATGGATGTTTTCTCGGAGGGCATCCATTTCAGGAAAGGTCCACGGTGTCACCCGGGGCCACACTGCAGTGTCCCGGGCTGACCGGGATGCCACCCGGGTGTGGCACGGCTCGGCGTGCTGCCTCCCCTTGGTCTCCAGCTCTGGCTGGGCTGCCTCTCAGGAGTGACCGGCTCGGGACTGGTGAGGTCCAGCCGGGAGACCATCGGTGGATCCGGACAGGTGGTTCTTAAAAGGCGCAAAAAACCAACGGCCGCATTCCAGCTGGACCTGTGCAGCAGGTTCTGTTTGGCTTCGGTGGTCATTTCTGCGTGTGAGTGCACGACGTGCTTCCTCAAGTGGCAAACCGAAGCGAGCATCCCCGCACCGGGCATCTCCCGGCGGGAATTAAGAAGTGCCCCGTGGTCATTTCACACAATACTTTGCTCTCGTCCCTGTTTCGAACCTTGTGCACATTCAGGAGGTGCGCCGCGACGCTCTTCATGCGTTTGCCGCGAAGGGACAGGTTCCGGGCAGCCTCGGTCGTGTCATTTTGGCTGGAGAACATGCACATTACAGTTAATTGTTACTTAATTGACGCTGGTACGCCATGCCTGCGTTTCACGGGCGAAAAAGCTCCGTGTGCGGTTGTTAAAAAGTGGGTATGAATGCACAGCATCATTAACCACATAGTCCATGAGTTTAACTGTGAAATATTCCATTTTCATACCTCTATTCCGCTGTTTCCGACTCCCAGGTGGAAGCGAGGCTACCTGGTGCGTGCTGCGTGCGTGCACTGTCCGGGCAAACGTCCACTCACTGGGATCGCCTCCTATATATGGTCACTGGAGGACCCGCCTCCGGGTCCTCCAAAAAAAGCACAAAACGCTTGTAAAAATTTTAAATCTGCCACTACGACACCTCACCCCTGACGGACTTAATAATAATTGATATGGAATAATGCTTTGTTTCCAAGTTCTCAGGAACACAGTGTGAAGGCCGCTCTGTTTTGTCTGAAGTCACTTGGAAACAGCGTCTGCGAGTCTCGTGAGATCCAGCTATATGAGATGGCATGGCCGGGAGTCATGCCAGAGTTGGGTTGGATTCTCCCCGGAGCAACAGCCTTGCTCTCAATCAGCTGATTGTGTGTGCTTCCTCTGCAATCCTCAATAAATCCTCCTTGTGCAGCGTCAACACCTTGACTCTCATCTTTGGCTCTGATTCACCAAAATTCCACAACAGTTTGGGGCTCGTCCGGGATCTAAATACAACATAAAACGTGAGTGCAATGTTCCCTTCTTAATACTTAATAAGGCAGTAATGTCTTACCTGTGGGAATGTTTGACTAGATAAAGAACTATTTCATTGTTGATTGAAATTGTTAAAGCAATTGCTAAACATAAAGAGCCAAGGATGTCCCTAAATTTTTGATTGATTCTTATCAATCAATTGCTAATCATTGATTAGTAACAATTGGGTTGTAATAATAATTTTATTCTAATTTGGAACTGTGGCTGAGAGAGCTCAGTAGAGTTTCTAGACTTGGAGTCTGGATGGCCCTGGGGCCATTGGCGCGGGTTTACAGTCAGGTCGGCACCAATCCACCATGCCAAGTCGGCATCAAGCCAAGTCGGCACCTAGCCAAGTCGGCCTCGCGGGGGGGCTCTCAAGTGCCGAGTTGGTCGGTGCCGAGTTGACTGTGAGCTGCTTACCAACTCGGCCAAAAGTCTCTCTTTTTTTTTTTTTTTTTTCCAATCACGATGCCGGCTGCGTCGCGGCGATTTGCAGTTTTTTTTTCATGTGCCGCTTCTCTCTAATACTTGTTGTATTGCATCACAACCACAACATAATACTTGTATTGCATTATGCTTATGCTGCTTTGTTCATTTCTGATCAACATTGTTCATTTATCAATCATTATTCTTTAACAATCATTTTCATTTGCAAAAACATGTATTTTGTTGGAATGTTGTTTGCCCGCCATCTAGTGTGCAGGCATTAATTGTACTGGCTGACCAAACTTCAGGGGTGGAGAACATTACAATAAAATTATAATACAGGCGACTGGTTTGATCAGGCGGCGTTCGCCTGGTCACATGATCTGGTCACATGACCGGACAGCCGCTCGTAGCTGTGCGCTCGTAGCTAAGCTACTCGGTTCAAACAGAACGTCAAACATGCAGTGGTGGGCGCAGTCCGCTAATCAGCTAACTGCTAATCAGCGAAGCTAACATTTTCATTAGCGGATTAGCTGTTCAGCTAACTTTGAAAAACATTAGCGAACTAATTAGCTTCCGCTAAATTTACACACTAGCAAGTCCGGTTCCCGAGGGTACTTGAACGCCTCTCGTACGAGCTTCCGTTACTGTGCAAAGTAATGAAAAGTCTCTTCTCTGCGGTTAAAAAATGCCGAAAACTGTTTTGAAAAAACATGCATTTTGTAATGCATATAACTCCCAATCCGTTTGTCCGATTGAAACGATTCAAAAACTGTTAGAAAGCCCCGGAACTCAAGATTCCGGGGGTATTTGAATGACTCGCGTACATGCTTGCGTCATGGCGCAACGTCAACAAATAATTCCCTATGGTGCTCTCGGCGCTCGGGGCCCGCGGAGAAAATAGAGAGGAGCGGAGCGGGCGCGCACGGCGCTACCCCGCGCCACCTGTATGAGCGGTCAGGTAGGTTAACAGCGCCGATCTGAAACTCGGTGCGCGGCGCGACCTGTGTGAACCAGACGTTAGCGGTTAGCAGTTATTGTTAGCTTCAGCTAAATCTTTTAGCAGTTCATCGGTTTAGCGTTATCGAAGCTAACCTTTCAGTTAGCGGAAGAACGGTTATCAAGCTAACTTTTTGGTTAGCTGTGCCCACCACTGCAAACATGAAGCTCCAGGTACGTTCTCCACCTCTAACCTGTCAGTCACCATAATCACACAGTATGTCCTCCAGTCTCCCGCCTGCTACGTGAGGAGAAGCGGCGCAAAAAAACCGTGCAAATCGTCGTGCCGCAGTCGGCATCGTGATTTCAAAAAAAAAAAAGAAGAGGCTTTGGCCGAGTTGGTAAGCAGCTTACAGTCAAGTCGGCACCGACCAACTCGGCCACTTGAGAGCCCCCCCGCGAGGCCGACTTGGCACGGTGCCGACTTGGCACGTGTCGACTTGGCTCGGTGCCGGGGGCGGTGCCGAGTTGCCTCGGGCCGACTTGGATTGGTGCCGACCTGACTGTATCCCATTGGCGTGGAAGGGCTGAGCCCCTGAAGCGGCCTGGTTTTCACTCGAGATTGACGCACCGCAGAGCTTGGGGGGTATCTTAATATAGCCTCTTCACCAGGGCGGCCTGGTGCATGTAACAGAAGGGTTGATGATCTCCCTAACGGGCTGACCTGCACTGTTGCAACTGTGGGTGGCGTCGCTGTGGAAGTTTCTACCGGTGAAACTTGTTGAAAACCTGGTGAGTGTGATTCTGCAGGTCAGCTCACGACTCTGACTCTCTCTTTCATGATAAAAAAGGGGTAATAAAGAAGGTCACGATGCTGGGAGGTTGTTTAGGTTTGCAGAGGACATGTGTTGCTGTGACAGACTGGCGACCTGTCCAGGTGTACCCTGCCTTCGCCCACAGCAGCTGGGATTGGCTCCAGCCACCCGCGACCCCGAAAGGGAGCAGCGGAAGAAAATGAATGAATGAATGAATGAATGATGAATGAATGAATGACGTTTGCTGTTTGTTTTGCCGTTTGTGTGCAGTTATTGTTTGTGCTAATCCGTTTGGTAAACACCAAAGTGTTAAACATAGGAAAAGAAGAGCAGGAAGAGAGAGACGGGCAGAGAAAGAGAGCCAGAGCAGGTAGAGAGAGAGGCAGACAGGGAGGAAGAACAGGGTTAAGATAAATAAGCAGGTTTTAACCAAAAGGAAAGGTTTTCAACCTGTTAGTTTTGTTTCGTGTTTTTTACATGTTTAAAATAAGGAATCCATCAACGAGTCAACAAAGTTGCTTGTTGAGCGGGAGATTTGCAGGGGTGGAAGTAACAAAGTACAAATACGAGGGTGTACCCAAAAAAAACCGGAATTTGATTATAACTTTTTATTTATGACATTTCAAAATAAAACACCACCGTCGCCTTCAAAATAATCCCCATCTGCATTCATGCAGCGCTCCAGCCGTGTCTCCCGCTTCACCAATGCGTCGTCAGACCCGCGCGTAAAAGTGCCATTTTTTGCCGGCTGCGATTTTTCTGTCACCTCCTCCACATCTGCAAACCGCTGTCCCTTCAGCTCTTTCTTCAGCTTGGGGAACAAGAAAAAGTCACTGGAGGCTACATCTGGCGAATTAGGCGGATGGGAGAGGAGATTCATCTCATTCTTCACAAGAAACTGCGTGAGGCGCAGCGCCGTGTCCGCTGGCGCTCTGTGGTGGTGGATCAACCGGCTCCACTCCGCCACTCCGCGGGCCGCTTCCTCCTCACGGCGCCGTCTGAGGACTTCCATGTAGTAGTTTCTGGTTTACAGTCTGACCTGGAGGGACAGACTCGCTGTGGACGATACCCTGGACAGCGGAAAAGCAGCTCAGCATTGTTTTTACGGCTGAGCGCACCTGACGCGCCGACATCTGGCCCTTTTTAAACCACCCGAACCACTTATGGACCTGATTCTTCGCCAGAGCATCATCCTTGTAGGCTTGCTGCAACAAGGTGAGTGTTTCTGCTGCTGTTTTTCCCAGCAGAAAGCAGAATTTAATGTTTACGCGCTGCTCTGGCTTCCCCGTCAATGTCGCCATTTTGGAAAAATCGCAGACCTCCTCTGCACTCTGTTGCTATAAATAGCGCCTGACAGGCGTCAGTGTAACTCTCGGAGCTCAAATTTCTCACAGATGTGCATGAGGCTTACCTGCAGCACATGTGACGGCCAGAAGTCGGAACTCATTATTATTATTGTTTTCTGACCAAATTCCGGTTTTTTTTGGGTACCCCCTCGTACTCATGTTAATGTTATTAAGTGAGTTTTGTACCTTTATTTTACAAGTTTGTGATTTTACTCATACTTGCATAGAATTTGCAACATGTTATCTACTCCACTATTTTTAACCTGAATTCTACTGAGGACACCCACGATTTGAATTTATATTCAAACCTTTCAATCTGCATCTTTGAATCTGATAGCCTGTCTGATCACGACGGGGTTGATAAATCTATGATGTGATTGAGGATTGATTCTCTGAGAGGGATTCACTCTGCAATCTTAAAAAATTGATTAATCTGGGATTAAGTTGATCTGCAGATTAAACCAAAATAAAGAAAAACAGTAACCTTCATCTAGAAAGAGGGAATTCATTTAATAAAAATAAATTCCTGCTTATATCTACATTTGGTCTTGCCATTTTTCATCTGAGAAAAGAGCTTTAAATGTAGTGTTTTATCAGATGAATCAAATAAATTGTCTGCTACTGACAACACAAAACATCCATTGGTTGAAAGTAATAATACTCTGAGCAGTTTGTCTAGAGACATGCTTTGCACTCATAAGTATTTTTCTGACTCCAGTACTTTTACGTGTAATTGAGCATTATCATGTAGCAGTATTTGTGCATAAGTACTACATTTTCAGAAACCTCCACCTCTGGAAATTCGTCAAAATAATGGCAGAGGCCAGAAGATCCACCTGTGAACCGTTTCCTGGATAATGCTGTAAAGCAGGGGTCAGCAATTAGATTTGGCGGCGGGCCACTTTTTTGGGGGCACTTCAATCGCGGGCCGAGGGTCTCCTTGCGGCGACGGAGGCATGCACCCGCAGACTGTGGGGGGTGAACCATCAATTCGGGGTTGTTAAATCTTCTGCAGCGGTAGCTCCTCTCGCTGCCCGGGAACTTCCTCCGGTTGCTCCATCCGTCATAGACACATCTGCCTCTTACGGTGTGTTTCCACCGGACGCGCGAGACGCACGAGTTTTCGCTGTGTATGAATTCATTCGCGCGACGCGTCACACTGGTACAAATATGCAACACAGAACATCCTGCAGAAACATCACAGCCTCCTCATCACCGTCTCCTGCACAGCAGCAGTGGGCAGGACTCTTCTGATATTTCCCACAGTCCCGTGTGCACCCGGCTGTCTGTGTGGTAGTGTATGAGTGTGTGTGCGCGCGCATACTGATCGATGGTGCGGGTTTTGTGTTCTTTGTTGTTTTTTTGACTGTTTTTACTGTTCAGCACTTTTATGAATATGAGAAGTGCTTTTACAATAAAGACTGAGATTGAGATGCTCCGCCTGCCGCCATCGCTGCTCTGTATTTGACATGGGGAAGTCAGCTCCGGCTGCGGCCGAGGCACAGGCATCGCTTCTGGCTGCCTGCTGCCCTACGGAGGCGGTCTGAGCTCGGTGAGTTCCAGCGTCTTCTGCAGGAGCTGCGCCCGGATGGCCGGTTCCAGCGCTGCTTCAGGCTGACGCCCGGTTTCCACCAGAAGCGGTGAACAAATGAGATCGCGCTCGCCTTGGCATCATGCCAACTGTTCTGCATGGTCGGAGTCCTGCTGCCCTACGTCAGCACGTCTGTGAAGACCTCCACGCTGATAGGCTGTCCTGGCGCGCTTGAAAAGTTCAATTATTTCAACTCGAGCGACAAGCGTGGAGTGATGAAGCGGCGGGTCAGTGTTGCCAGCTGGGAAATGTAGGATTATCGTACCAGAGATATAAAATTATCGTATTTTGAGGAACATTATCGACACCCGTCATAATCAAACTAAAAAAGTCTATGATGCGCTATAGTCACTCTCGTGCTGAAAAGCGTCTAACAGGCACTCACGGCTTTGCGCCAATACGGAACGGACCAAAGAACGTCTGAATGGATTCATCAGCAGCTCCACAGTTGCGTTCGGAGTGTGTCCCCCATAAACACTGACGGGTGGGAACTAATGAGCCAAACCATGAGGCCTGGAGCCACCCAATGTCAGGAAATAGACATAGCACCAGGTTTAAAAGGTAAATAGTTTTCATGATAACTGACAAGGAAATAAAGGTCTGGCTTCAAGTATTGAAATTTTATTTTCAGTGAAACAACATGTCTCTGTCCTCACAAAGAAAGCAGTTCAGAAAATTAACAAAAACTGCACTTATGCAAACTTAAAAGTGCCTGTGTCGTGCCAAAACTTGATTTTTGCCAGAAAGTGATTTCCGGTAGGCGGAATCAGTTTTTGTCAAGCAAAATAAGCTGATTTTCACATAATGTCCCTTTACTCAATTTTCAAAATGTACAAAGCACTGCTTGGGATCAAATCACTCCACTCTGTTGAGCGATCTAGTAATTTGGTGCAGAAAAAAAAAACCACATAGAACAAGGCAGCTGGACGTACAGGAGGCTATCACATGCAAACACATAAACATCGTTCGATGTTCATGAACAAACTTGTTTGAGCCGGATGGAGACTGCTGCAGAGCCAGAGAAGCTGCGCTTTCAGCCGCCGGCGGAGCGGCTCCATTTCTTCTTCTATTTTTTTTTTTTCCTTTCCTCACTCATGGGGCGGGCGCAGCGGACTACTCAGCCAATCATTACCGTTGTTCTGAGGCCAGCTCACATTTAGAAAAGCACGATTGGCTTGAAACTTGTCACATGGAAAGAGATGCCTTCAGGGTTCACCAAAAAAAATCCGACAGGCTGATTACAACCAATTACAACCACACTTTCACGGAATGGTCAGATTATCGTATATTTGGCCTTTTTTGGGATATTGATCGTACAGAGGGCAAAATTATCGTACAAATACGATAATTATCGTACACCTGGCAACACTGCGCGGCGCGCGGCGAGTGGTGGGCGGGGCCGAGTGGCAGTGCAAGTTGACGGGGCGCGGATTTTTCGCTGGAAACGCTCGCCGCCGGCCGCCCGCCACGTCATCGCTCACCGTCCGCCGCTCAAGATTAAGCGACAATCGCGTCATTACATTGACTTTGTATGTAATCTAATCGCCCAAAAAATTTGCGTCGCGTCTGGTGGAAACACCATTACACTCAAACTTACTGGAGAATAAATACACACGGTGACATGCTGCCTTCAGCTCCTTGCGGCGCACTCACTTGCGCTCTCTGTTCACCAGACGAGGTGCCACTCCTCTTTATTTTTCAGTGACAAACCGGAAACCACAACTAAACAACACATCCTTCAAAGATTGTCTATTGCAACACAATGACAGATATCCAAAAACAAAGGTTCTTTTCCAAAGACCAGGGAGGTATTTTGTTATTACCTGACGGTTTCGGCAGCTGTCAGCTGTCTTCTTCAGAGAGTCACGTGATGTTTTTTGGATTATAAATTGGAAAGACCAATGAACCTTTTTGGACAATGACAGATATCGCACTCCGACAGGGGTGCGTGCGTCCGCTCGAGGGCCCGGGGTAATGCGTGCGTTTGTGCGTGCGCGTTTTGGAATCCTCTCGCGGGCTGGATTGGACGGTTTGTCGGGCCACATTTGGCCCGCGGGCCGCTAATTGACGACCCTGCTGTAAAGCATGTGATTCAGGCCTGCTTGAGAGAAAACTGATTTCTCCAAGACTGCCAGCAGCAGGGTCAGAGGTCACTGTTTGAGCCATTGACAGGTTTGAGGATGGTTCCCTGAGGACAAACCCTCAGGATGATTATTCAAGATTATGGTAAAGACAAAAGACAACGCTGCCTCATATTTAAGGCAGTCTAATTTATTTTTTTTTGACAAATGTTAACCCGCAAAGCGTCTGTTTTTTTAACAACCTGAACATGGAGTTCAACTTATTGGGATCATAACATGAGAAACCCATGCATTTCCACACTATTTTAAACCCTCCAAAGTGAACTCTGGAAAGCAGTTCTTTCACTGGTTCCTCCTTATCAGACTGCTGAGGAGCCAAGGACCATGAACAGAAAACAATCCAGAGAAAATATCAGCACTAGTGAGAGAATGGAGACGAAGGTCCACCAGTCACACTGTTTGACAGACAAATATGATAATATACTAATATGTTTTTCTCTCTTGAGTGTTTGTTTTGTTATAAAGTCCTGTACAGGCACTCGCCGCTCCGATCCTCAGCCCCGATCCTCACGGCCAGCTGCACTGCACCAGCCGACCGGGAGGGAAGCTCTGTCAGCGGCGGGAAGTACAGACACACACACACACACACACACACACACCACACACACACACGCACACAGGATGACGAAACTCAGATTTTAGCGAGAAAATAGTTTTTCTATGATGATGACATGTGTGGCGATTCTCTGGGTCCGTGTACCTCTCGGCCATTCGATTTTCGTTTTATTTTGGGAAATCCAAAATCTGGAAACAAGCCCACTTCCGTTTCCCGATTTGATTATGGGAAACAAAATCCGTTTCCCGTTTCTCGTTGGAAACGAAAACGAGCCTTATCATCTGATTCTAATTATGCGTTTATCAAACTAAAGTCGGAAATAAAATATGGCCAATTCTTTTTCTCAAGCTTGCTTTGACGGAAACCCGGAAGACGTTCTTCTTCGTTTGAAAAGTCAGAGTATTGAGTGTGTGCTGCCCCCTTCTGCCTGTCTGTCTGTAAGCTTCAAACGCTGAGCCCGCCACGTGATCGACATCAATATTATGTCTATAGCAACCCAGCTGCCCCCCCACCCTCCACACGGCCTCTTTCGCCATCTCTCTGTCTGAGAACATTACAACGTGACGGAGTCCTATGTGTTATTTCGTGGAGGGAGGAGAGTCACTCTTAGAGGGGAAGACATGACGGTGGACAAAGTCTGCAGGATTTTTCAGGTGAGAAAACACCACATAACATGATATAAAAAGTTTGAATTGTGTTTATGGAAGACGAATTTAATGAATAGATTTAGCATCAATCCAGGTTAGCTAGCAATAATTGGCAATAATTTTTCCGTGGACTTCGCACTGTACTGTTTTTGGTGTTTAACTACTTTTTGTTTCTACTGTTGATAATGCACTACCCAATACTTTTTTCTCTCAGTCATAGTAATCAACACTGTTATTGGAGCAAAGATGCTATGATGAATTTGAACTTGATAAAACCTTGGTGTTGTACAGATCATTTATATTAGTCTTCCACTTTATACAATTATACAGGTTAGTGCTGGCAGTGTCTTCATCACTGACGACACAAACACCGCCATTTTCCCTGACCTCTCAGGGAATTTTCCCCCAATGAACCTCACGAACCGTGGCCATTATGAGGTCCACGGAGACCAGGGGCCAAGCATGACCCCAGTCAACAGGGCCCCTGTCCCCTTCTCCATGCCCTCGCCGTCTGTCCCCTCAGTGGGCTCAAGAGCACCGGGATTGGGGACATCAAGACCCGTTGGCTTTTCTAGACCACTGCAGAGGTAAAGGTTACTATATGATTATGTAATTGAGACTTAAAGTGAAATTTCATTCTTCAACCTCCCCTAATCAGAAAATAACTGTTTATCACTGATTATTGTTTATTAGCTGGAAATGTTATATATTTGTGAACTACTGGATGATTTCATATCCCAGGAAGTAATAAAGTGTCTATTCATCCATTCATTCATCCCCAGGTCAATCCATATCGGTGAGGCTGTCAATGGGAGGTTGGCAACCTCCAGAACAGTGGTCATACGCTTCTCTGAAGCAGAGGCCACTGTTGAGGGGATTGGCTCCAAAGTCAGAGACGCTCTGGAGAGTGAGGAGGACATTACTCTGACTGACAGTCAGGGTAATGAAATCATAGATTCCGAGGGAACAAGAAGTAAGTTGGGTTTTTTTTCTCAGGCATGAGAGGTTATCTGGGACTCTTTGGTACGTATCACACATCCAAACTGGGAATTATATAATAGCGATTTATAATTCTTTTGAGCTTTTAAATGGAAAACTAATACACATTCTCTCTGAATCTTCAGGCTCCCACTATTGGAAGCAGAATTCCCGGAAAGTGTTTGCCTTGTTCGACAGTGAATTCCGAGAATTCCAGAGTGGACGGCGGGCCAGAACAAGGTAACATTAGATTTGACATGGAGGAAAAATGTATCATTTAGGTTGTGACTTACAATGTGTGCGTTTTCTGCACACATTGTAACAGAATCTTACACACACAGAAATCTTAAATGATTATGATCCTTCACTGTCTTCAGCTGCTTCTTTTTTGCTTCCACATGTAAGTCGAAGGGCTCCAGACAGCCGTCTGCAGGATGTCATCGACAAAATCGATGAGCTGAAGAATGCTGCTGAGAGCCTTCATGGCATCTCAGACAACATCAATCAGCTATCTGAGATGGCCATGAGGAAAATTCGAGAAGCTGATGTCCAGCCAGCATGGAAGCTTTCTCCTGCTTGGTTTATAAAGGTATGTAGAAGATAAGTAACAGGGACTTGTGAAGTGCAAGATACAACCTTCAGCTAACGTACACTTTGTGTAATTTCAATGTACTGTTTAAATTTTATTTTTCTGTATCAGAATTGTGTTTGCATTTACAGCTATCATGGATGAGCCCATGTTTGTGACCTGCTGTGGCTCACTGGTGGGGTGTGGAGCCTGTGTGAGGCAGTGGCTCATAAACACAGACCACTGCCTGAAGTGCAGAACCCCAGACTTCGAGTCAAACGTCCACCAGGCGAGGGGTCTCGATGCTGCCTTGGCCTTTTTCAAATCAGTGAATTAATGTGTTTTCTCCTTTGCTCTCCTTTTCAATGCACTTTCATGTTTTTGGAGTTCATATTTTGTTATTGTACATAGTTTATCTCATTGTTGCAATTAATTGTTGAATGTTTCTAATGCCATTATTTGCAGTGTTATGGAATACATGTAGATATTTCATATCCTGGGTGTTGGTTAAATATATTGTGCGGAAGGAACTGGCTTCCTAGATGACATGTTTTGGATTGCTGGTTTAGAGCTCACAGTAGGCTGATCGGTCAGAATCAGACAGACATCTTCTGTGGTTGAATATTTATTATGCAGCAGCTAGATATCAGGTGGATAAACAATACAGGTGTGGTTCTGAAATGGGAAAATGACAAACAGAAACCACAAAACGCAAATGCAAATAAGGCCACAGTACAAATAAACAGCAATTAGATTCACGGTAGCCTACAGTAAAGCAATATATTACTTAAGTCTAATAAATGATTGTTGTGAATATACATGCTCAAACTGTATTGAAAACTTAATTATAGGCTTTCCTGAGTGTCTAACAAACTGCATCAACAGGTTGGAGAAAGTAATGCTATTTCTTATCCGACACTGCCATCTGCTGGTCAAACGAATAGCATCAAGATGCGCGCTGCACGTCAGGCTCAGAGTCACGTGACCTCAGTGTGCGCGCAGGGTTGCGGCCTAGCACCAATTAAGCTATATTACGAACATAACACCTCTAAAAAGAGCCGAGGGTGCTACTAAAGCATTAGACATGATATAAAGTACGAAACAGCCCTTAAATGGCGACATGTACATGTTTAAGCACAGCTCCGTGACAGATGTAACTTCAACAGTACAGAACAGCAAACAAAACCATCTAACATCAGATACAGCCAATAAAGGCGAAACAAGCTCTTACTTGAAAGGACGCACACCAATACGGACAGCTGCCACATATGACTCCCAGGTTCTTGCAGCGTGCTGCTTCATGCGCACGCTCCGACGGACTGACGTGCTGTGGGGCTTACTGTCTTCGGATTGGACGAGAGTCCAGATGAAGCGAGTAGGAGGGAGATAGTCCAGATCCACTTCATCGCCGCCACAAGGGGGCCTTTTTTACATATATGATTCTTGATTCCTTTCTTAATTCGTGAACACCCTTATCTTAATCTTGTGCTGCAAAAAAAAAAAAAAAAAAGTAACTTTAATGGGAGAACAAACTCTCTCCACTTTTTTTCTGTTCCCTGATCTCTTCATTCACTGCTGACACGGATGAGGTGCTGCAGAGCATCCAGAAAGGCCGTTGGATGTCATTGGTGATGCCATCGAACAGCGGAGTGATGTCGCTCTTCTGTGGTGAAAGGGTCGACTCCAAACCTGAGACCCTGGTCAGGGAAGAGCTTCTCTCTGCATCGTACCAGTCTGCTGCAACAGAGGCACAAGGCAGCAGTTCTCAGAACCTGGACTGGACAGCCACCTGAGGCCAGAACATTGGGGATAACCTCTTCCTGCATTGGGTTACAAAAAGGACACCGGGACAAGAGTCGCACAGAGCAAGTGAAACAGCCTATTAGCAGTACATCATGATCAAGATCTGCAGTGACTGGTCACTATGGCTACGTTCACACTGCAGGGCTTAATGCTCAATTCGGATTTTTTTTGTGAAATCCAATTTTTTTGCGAGTTCGTTCACATTTACAATAAAATGCGACTTGTATGTGATCTCCCGTCTGAACGGAATACCACCCAAAGTGTCCCGCATGCGCAGAAGAGGACATAACGACGTCACGCAGCAGCGCGCTCACTGTTTGCGGAACTCACAAACAACATACAGAATCTGTAGCTTTTCAAGCGTCGATGATTTATTTAAGAACTGGTCAAACACGATTCTTACAATTGAATAGTGAGCAATCATTTAAGTGCTGCGCTTCTAATCCGCGCCGAGCTCCTTCTGTGTGTGTGTGTGTGTGTGTGTGTGTGTGTGAGAGAGAGAGGGAGCGAGAGAGATAGGAGAGAGGGAGAGCGCGCGTGTGGATATTATTATTATTATTCCTCCCCGTTGTCCTGGTGCTGCAGAATTTAGCGAATGAGAAGGAAGAGAGCCAAGTTTTTGAGGGGCAGTGGTACAACAGAGAAACGCAGCCAGGAGTGGTGGACAGTGATGTGAGAGGCTTAATGATACGGAGTTCAATAATAATTTTCGGATGACAAGAACTCCCTTAATGTGCGTCTGCGAGCGCCTTTTTTTTAACACTCACGGTAAGACACACGTCTTCGGCGCCCTATATCGTGACGTGTAGGTCGGATAAATGGTGACCTGGCCGTTCAGCTGAAGTCGCATGGCAAAAGATCAGATACGTATCGGATTAGGACCACATCCAAGTGACCTGGGTCGCATTTGAAAAAAATCGGATCTGTGTCGTTCAGACTGTCAGGAAAGATCCGATACAGGCGCATAGGGGCAAAAAATCGGATTTGGGTCACTTCAGCCTGCAGTGTCAACGTAGCCTATTTTTCCTCAAACTGTCATGATATAGACACACTAAAACAGACGCTGAAAATGAAAGTACCAGGAATCTGTGAGCATTCCAGGACTCCACAACCTGCTGATGCCAACACTGGCGACCTGGCATTATAGAGCTGAGACGCAGAACCTGACACCCCATCCTGCATTGAAAGGACTCCTGGTCTGCAGATGTGTCAAGCAGGCCTGATTTTATAGTTGACCCTGTTGTTGACCCACATAGTCAACATACATCACAATTAAATTGTATCTGAGCTCATTAAACAAATTTAATGTCTTACAGAAAGAAAAACATACAAACCTCGACCCAGCCCGCTCGATGCCATGGTTCTGAAAGCAAAGAGTACAAAAAAAAGGAGAGATTTGAATTCATGAATAATGATGGTTGCATGTAAACAAAAGATTCAAATGGATGAAAAGTAAAACATTAAAATAATTCAACAATATCATTCCTGCGAAGTAAAATGAAAACTGAATTATCAGAGCATGTAATTTCACAATGTATCATTCAGAAAAAGAGCAGCAAGAAAACCTACCCATGTTGACGGCGTCTGCAGAAATGCCGGACGCTCCT